>NC_135910.1:11133746-11341246 GCF_964194155.1 Cetorhinus maximus | reverse complement strand
GGATTAAGCAACTGGCTTGGTATATTCCAACTGCACATATTTGGATCCACCCATTCCCTTTGCTGACTTGTTCCACAGATATGTTTTCATTAAAAAGCCGCCTAGGTTCCACCCATTTTCAACTTTCTGTTGGTACATTTTTAAGGGCTGATTTATTCTCAGCTGTAAGTTATTAAAATTCTTCTCTCTGTGTGCACACCCTGTCTACAAAATCTTTTTCTGTCACATTTCTGTGTTCATCTTTTCCCATTACTGGCCCTTATGTCCTCATTTAATGGAAATTTCCTATGTAAACATGTCACATCAATTATACTCTTCCACCTGAGGTGGCACTGTTACTCTTTCACATCACATCTCCCAGCTCTTCAGTTTGTCATGCAAGATGTTGCAATTAACTCTACCTGTTTTCCAAACATCTTAAAATTTTACCATTTAATTATGAAAACATTTTTTTAATACAAATCAAAGTTCTTTCTTTGGATTGGTCAGGACTGTTGCCAAGTTGTTTTTATTTTTGGAAGCTGGCCAGTGGTACATGTGCTTTAGGTGGAATTGATTTGACAACACGATTGTTTCGTGAGGAAGCCCTCAGTTTGCATCCCTGAGCTCATTCTCACAAAATGGATCTCCGCTCCCACCCAACGTGACACTGAGTCAAACATATTTTTTGTTGTGTCCATTGTAGATCCTCATGCCCATATTTAATGAAAAATTCCTATGTAAACACGTCACAGTAATTACACTCCCACCAAATGTGGCGCTGTTACTCTTTTATGTCACGTCTCCCACCTCCTCAGCTTGTGATGCCGACCCGAGGCATCAGTTGACTTACACCCTCTTGCAGTGAGTTGCTCTGGGGCAATCGGCACATTCAGGAGCCAATCTCTGTGGACACAAGGGGCAAAGGGTATCGCAGGATGGCTTGAACAAAGCAGGCCAGGCGGTTAATGGTGTGAGCTGTGGCTCGATGGACAGCACTCTCACGCCCCCTCAGCTAGAAGGTTGTGGGTTCATGTCCTGCTCCAGAGGCTTCAGTATGAAATCCAGCCAGATAATGCAGTGCAATGTTGATGGACTGTTACACTGCTCAAGAAGTTCCCTTTCAAGGCTCTATCTGTCCTGTCTGTGGCTGTATAAGATCTGGTAACACTATTCTGAAAAAATGCGGGGGAGTTCTCCCCAGAGTCCCAACCAATATTTATTCTCGGACGAACTCTGCTGAGAGACTGATGAACTGCTCATTATTTCGTTGTTGTTTGTGGGAACTTGTTATGTTCTTTATTCATCCATGGGGTGTGGGCATCGCTGGCAAGGCCAGCATTTGTTGCCCGTCCCTAATTGCCCTTGAACTGAGTGTCTTGCTCGGCCATTTCAGAGGGGCAGTTAAGAGTCAACCACATTGCTGTGGGTCTGGAGTCACATGTAGGCCAGACCGGGTAAGGACGGCAGATTTCCCTCCTTAAAGGGGCATTAGTGAACCAGATGGGGTTTTTACAACAATCGAGGATAGTTTTCATGGTCACCATCACTGAGACTAACTTTCAATTCCAGATTTGTGCAAATTGGTTGTCATAGTTGCCTATGTTGCAATGGTGACTATACTTCAAAAAGCTTTAAGGCGATTCGAGACATCCTGAAGCCATGAAGGACGCTATATAAATGCAGATCTTTCTTAACAGAGGGAGATCTAATTCACAAAGAGGGGGGGAAAAAAACATTAAAAACAAAGCGGTGGGAGATTGGAGAATGACAAATGTTTCAAAATACATTCTTGTAAAGTTCATTTGTGTTTTCTTCTGTTGTTCAGTCAATGTTTCCCTTGTGATTGGTCCAAGATATTTGCTTAAATTGGCTCTGGTTGCAGACACAGAAACCACACATGTTGGAAACTGTCATAGACGTTGCAAGGCCCAGCACATGAGAGTTGCATTGCCTGATGCACCAGTTTTATAACATGGGGTTCGATGCGGACAGGGGTTAGAAAGCGCTAAGATAAAAGCAAAAAATACTGCGGATGCTGGAAATCCAAAACAAAAACAAAAATAGCTGGAAAAACTCAGCAGGTCTGGCAGCATCTGCGGAGAGGAACACAGTTAACGTTTTGAGTACGAATGACCCTTCAACAGAACTAAGTAAAAATAGAAAAGAGGTGAAATATAAGCTGGTTTAAGGGGGGGGTGCAAGTGCGTCAGGGTTACAAAGGTGACAGCCCCAGAGTGGCTCTCCCCGCAGCAGGTAATGGAAACGAAAAGCCAATCCTATTGCCACACACGCTGGAACTATCTTACCGTTCCTTCACTGTCGCTGGGTCAAAATCCTGGAACTCCCTCCCTAACAGCACTGTGGGTGTACCTACACCACATGGACTGCAGCGGCTCAAGAAGGCGGCTCACCACCACCTTCTCAAGGGGCAGTTAGGGATGGGCAGTAAGTGCTGGCCCGGCCAGCGACGCCCACATCCTGTAAATGAATCTACCCATGCAAGTGGAGGAGATGCACCTTTTACCTCCATCCTTCCATGCATCCAAGGCCCCAAACAGTTTTTCCAGGTAAACAGCGGGGACGATTTGACCGGCGCGCACAAGATAAGAACAAGGCTGAGAATCCAATAAAAATGCAGGAAGCCGCGGCAGACTGAATCCCTGACCAATCCCGTCGTCAGGGAGCTTTACTGATGTCAGGAACGTGTTCGGAAGCAGGAAGCCAATTCAAATCTGCCAAGGTCCCATTAAGGGTCATTTCACCAAGGCCATTAGGGTCATGAAGAGATTAATGTCTACAATGTTATTGGAAATTATTTTTTAAAGCAGAGTTTAGTGGCGTCTGCGTCTGTGTGGGTGTCTTAATTGGATTTAAGCCAGATGGTCTGGGTGCTTTGATGTGTAGCAAGAAATAGATTTGAAAAGTGGAGTAGATCTCCCTCTATTAAGAAAGATCTGCATTTATAGAGCGTCCTTAATGACTTCAGGATGTAGGTTAGATAAACATGGGTTTTAGAAACGTAGGGGTCAAGGGGCACATTTACATTTGTCGAATAAACCATCCGAAGCTGTGGGTAAAATCTTGCACCTAGCTAGAAGACGCCAAGCAATGTGTTTACTTTTTTTTCAGCTAACTGATAAAATTGGTGGAATCGAAGGGTGTTATTGTTAGAAGAGGTAAAATTAAAAGCCTAGTAATACAACAGGAAATTTACTTTCAAAGGAAAAGCTGGGTATAAACAGAAAGGAGTTTATGTGTGGAAGGCAGAGGCATTTAAGGTCTAACCAGCTTATACGCCTACAACTGTATCTGCAAGGAGCCTCACTTTGGATTCATAAGGTCAAGTGTGCTTTGCCAGGGGTCTGTTTAAATCTATGAGTTTTACATGTTGTCTTAATGGGGGTGTAACTGAGAGTCAGATTAATTAGAGGATTTTTGTGGTTGTAATGGTAGTGACCTTGTAGACACACGTTATGTGCTTACAATTTTTTTTGGTATTAATAAATGTTTAATTTAGTTTTATAAAAACCCTCTTGAGACTTGGTGGTCTTTATTACCACGGAATTCCAAGCCTGCATCTCGAAACATACAAATTGCAAAAATAGGTAATGACAATTGTTTCAAGTTTCCCCCTGGGATTTGAACGACTCAGCTTTTACCATCAGCTGTGTCATAACAATCGGCATTTTGCCAATGGCCATATATGACCCCCCTCCCACCCCTTCCAGGCGAGGGAGTCGCCAACTGAATGGAAGGGGGGGGTCTCGCAGCAGCAGCCTGCGGCAGTGGTAAGGGTGGGAGGGGTGCGGTTGGGACTTGTTTTAATCAAAGAGGGGGCCACGGGCAGACAAGACAACCCACGAGGCCCCTTCGGGTGGCTGTCCTTTTCATTCATACTTCATTAACTGCCGCCTGTAAGATCGAGGGGGACATCGCATCGGCTGACCGTACCTGCTGCCGACACACATTTCAGGCCAGAGCCCAGACTTTGGCGGGTTTGGCAAAATTCGGCCCAGGTTTTCACTTATATTTCTTTCAACTTAACATACGTCCCAAGAACAAACTTTTAAAAGATGGGGCTGAAGTTAAGCGTTCCTGTTCCACACGACTCCACAGAGGCAGAGCCTGCCCACTCTTACCCCCCAGCTCAGATGGGGCTAACTGGGCCCAGGCTGAACCTGGGGGTCCCCTCCTCCCCCCGCCAGGCCTGTTTTATCATGTTAAAGGCGCTATATGAATGTACGTTGTTGTTGTTGTTGTAAAATGCAAACTCCCGACCTCCTGATTCAGAGGCGCACAGCAGTGTCCCGGAGATTGACCTTCAATTCCTGGAGACTCCAGGCCAACCCTGGAGGGTTGGCAACCCTAGCCACAATCAAAAGTTCCCCACCCGGCCCCCCCAGCACCTCCCACCCCACCCTCCCCATCAACAACTCAGGCCAGTCTGGTGCGCTGTTACCTGAAGCGTCCCGGGGATGGGTTTATAATTCCTTGTCGGTTGTGGGAAGCCACCACGCCTCTGAATCAGGAGGTTGGGAGTTTGCATATGGCAACAACAACAATGTACATTTATGTAGCGCCTTTAACATGTTCAAACGTGCCGGGGGGAGACCCCAGGTTCAGTCTAGGCCAAGTTAGCCAGATCTGAGCTGGGGCAGACTCTGCAGCTCCAGAGTCGTGGAATGGGACTGGGGTGGGGTTGGCGGTGGGGGGGACCATTTTGGGGGGGGTGGGGGTTAGAAATAATGTGGCAGTGAAGCCTGTAACAGTCGAATTTTTAGAGTCTTCCGGCACGGGCCACCGAAGCCTGGAGCCAAGCTTTCAAACTAAAGGCACCTGTGAATTTTTTTTTCAAGAAGTGAAGCCTGTAGCAGTCGAATAGCCCGGGATTGAGGAAAAACCTTTGGAGGGGAATGAAATATTTTCGCCTGCCCACGTTATTAAGGCATTCGTGCCTGGGATGGCTTAGCAGTGAATCCTTTTAGGGAGCAGCTGGTTGCAGGAGATATTTTTGGAGGGGAGCCAATCCATGCATATTTAGCTCGAAAGCTTGGCTCCAGGCTGCAGTGGTCCGTGCCGGTAGAGTCTGGAAAACAAGCGCAGGACCCCGCTAATGCTGCCATCCTCTCTGCTTATTGCCCCGTCAGCTGGGGGAGGTGTGCGGAGGTGGTGGGGGTGGGGGGTGGGGGTGGGGATGAGATTGCCAGGAAAGGAACACACGGGGTGGGGGGGGCGGTTATCGCTTTAGCATTCAACTGGCAATGGCTTCACGTCCCCTGTCCCTTCTCTGTCCTGATGAGCTCCCAGCACCTTCTTTTACCCTTTCGTGGGGTGTGGGCATCGTTGTCCAAGGCCAGCATTTGTTGCCCCCGTCCCTAATTGCCCTTGAGCTGGGTGGCTTGCTCGGCCATTTCAGGGGGGGCAGTTAAGAGCCAACCGCATTGCTGTGGGTCCAGAGTCACATGTAGGCCAGACCGGGTAAGGACAGCAGATTTCCCCTCCCTGATCGATTAGCAGTTAACAACAATCGATGATAGAATTCACAGTCACCAATGCGGAAACCAATCCCAAATCTATCGATTGGGTTCTGAAATTCAGCTTGCGAAGGTGGGGTTTGAACCAATGTTGCTGGAGCATTAGCCTGGGGGGCCTACTGGGTTTACTAAGCCCAGTGACGCCATTACTACACCACCTCCGACAAGCTCAGCTTTCAATGGGGCCCGACGGGGTTGGGCAGGGAAGCGGGTGGCAAAGAGACCTGAGGCCGAAAAGAGAGGCAGGAAGAGAGAGAGCGAGGCGAGAGCCAGTGAAGGAACGGCGCTCGGGAGTGCAGTCCGGATAAAAGAAGGTGCTGGGGAGCTCATCAGGACCCTGCACCCCCAACCCACAGTTTGCCCCCCCGCCCTAACCCCCGGGTTCCCCTGCAGAGAGCACCCGGGTTGGGGTGAGGTCGAGCCCCCAGCCAGTGACCCGGAGGACAATGGTCACTTGCGGGGGGCGGGGTGGGGCTCTGGGGGGTTCTGGATGGTGAGGGAGCGACTGAGCCCTTAGAGCTGTCGTGGACAAGCTTCATGTTATCGCATTAGTCCCAGCTCATTGTAAACCAGCTCTCCCAGCTGCTGAGGCTGAGCAAGCAGGCCTCTCCCTGTCTCTGTTAGTTTTCCAGCATTTTTGCCCCATCCCCTCCCACTGATAACCCCACCATCATTCCCAGGGTTGGCGCTATTGTTTGGGTGTAACTTCAGGAGGCCCCGGTCTCAAGGGCAATCAGAGATGGACAACAAATCCTGGCCTTACCCGTGCCTTGTGAAAGAATATATATATATATATTTTTTAAATTTCTGCATCACCAACAGCATCTCAGAGAAGTTACTTCACACAGGAAATTGCAAGGCTGTGGGATCTGCTTCGAACTAGCGACTGAGTCAAAAATTACCATCAACGTTCGAGATTACTTTGCCGAGGTGGCTGATGACCTAGAAAGGTGCTTGGGGTATGGGAACAGGGCGGATAAACATGCTTCAAGAACTTGCATTTATATAGCACCTCAGGACATCCCAAAGCGCTTTCACAACCAGTTGAGAGCTTCTGAGCCATAGCTGCTGTTGCAATGCGGGAAATGCGGCCACCAATGTGCGCACAGCAAGCTCCCAGGAACAGCATTGCGATAGTGGCCTGCTGGCCTGTTTTAGCCACGTTGATTGAGGGGTAAATTTTGGTTAGGAGAACACCCCTGCTTCCCATGGGACATTTTACTTCCACTTAAGAGGGGGGAGGCCTCAGTAGGGTTGCCAACTGTGACTAAACATATTCCTGGAGGTTTCATCACATGACTTGTCCTCCACGCTCCAGCCATTAGTCGGCCAACATACCCATCCTTGTGACGTTCGGCCTTCCTACGCCAATTGGAAAGCAAAAAGATTCATTACCCAATTGGATGATGCTTGACTGTCAGCCAAACAGCCTATTCTTTCCCCATTTTCAATATTTTATATCTATAGTCACTCAGTAGTACAGAACTTAAGTATTGCTGAGAGGATAGACATGCTATCAAAGCTTTTCGTCTTGCACTCATCAGGACAATTCGCAAGAATACCAAATTCTAAAGGCAACAACAATTTATACTGCATGAGAAGAGAGTGCTGATTAGTTGGCAATCAGAGCCCACTTGCCAACCAATCATCACTCTCTTATCAGGCAGTATAAATTGTTGTTCCTTTTACAATTTCTTGTGAATTGCCCTGATGAGTTCAAGATGAAAAGTTTTGACAGCATGTCTCTCCTCTCAGCAACGCTCAAATTTTTATATCTGGTAAAAAGAAGTGTTCAGTGAATGACAATGACAAAGGAAAGAGCAATCTTTTTAATGTCCTGACGATGTTTCTCCAGGGCTGCACACAGCCGTGTCCTGGAGATTGATCTTCAATTCCTGGAGACTCCAGGCCAGTCTTGGAGGGTTGGCAACCCTCGGCACCCCCCCACCCCGCCCCGGTTTAATGCCTCAATTCGAAGACGGCCCCTTCAAGCAGTGTGGCATTCCCACGGCGCGGCACTGGGTCAACCTGGATTGGGCGCTCCTACGTCTGAGAGCGGGGCTTGAACTAATGACCTTCTGACTCAGAGGTGAGGCTGCAGTTGACACACAATTAAAAATAGAAAATCTTGGAAACACTCAACAGGTTGTGGCGGTGGTAGCAGCTGTGGAAAGAAACAGAGTTAACACTTCAGGTTTGTGACCTTTCGTCAGAACAGTCGACGCAAAAACCGAACCACTTGCTCTTGTGGAGGTTAGTGTCAACACGGGTCTGTTTGAGCTTGCTTGGCCCGATACCACGCATTCACTTGCACGCCTCTCTATTCTAAATGCATATGTGGTTGCTCAGTCTAAACCTGTGGCCTTTCTGACTCATCCCTACATGATCTCGTGTGTGTACAGCCTGCAAATAAAACAAGAGCAGGTCTCATCCTGAGAAAGCAATATCTTTTCGCTTATAGTTTAGATCATTCACTAAACGCCCACAGGGCTTTGGCAGAGGCTGCGGAACATAAAAATAAAAATGAAGTAACAGGGACGCCAGGTGAAAGTCAGAAACTCCTGAAATGAGCGGAGAGTCTGCCAGGAACGGTTTGGACAAACCGTCATGGCTCAGGACCGAAATCGGGAAGCGGGCGATAGAAACAGGGCCTGGGTCTTAAAAAACCCCTGACAGCGGGTGCCTGGAAACACTCGGGTCAGGCGGCAACTGCGGAGAGAGGAACGGAATTAACGCTTCAGGTTGGAGACCTGTCGGCGCAACTGCGAAAGGTCAGAAAGGGCGCGCAAACAGGCCATTCGGCCCCTCGAGTCTGCTCCAGCATTCAGCCAGGTCGTGACTGACCTGATCGTGACCTCAACGCCACTCCTCCGCCTAACCCCGATTACCTTTCACCCCCCCCCTTTGCTTATCAAGAATCCTCAGCCTTAAAAGCACTCAAAGATTCTACTTCCACTGCCTTTTCAGGAAGAGGGTTGCACAGACTCACGACCCCCTGAGAGAGAAAAAATTCTCCTCGTCTCTGTCTTAAGTGGGCGTCCCCTTATTTATAAACACTGACTCCTAGTCCTAGATTCCCCCATAAGAGGCATCACTGTCTCCATACCCACCCTGTCAAGGCCCCTCAGGATCTTATAGGTTTCACTCAAAGTAATAGGTTTTGGGCAAGGTGGGGAGAGGGGGGTGGGGTGGCGGGGGGCAGGATGGGATGAAGAACAAAATGGGAGGTCTGCGATAGGGTGAAGGGCAGGAGACATTAAATGACAAAAGGTTTTATGGTGCAGGGTCCAAGGGAGTGGCAATGGGACAAGTAAAGAAACGAAGGATGTGACCAGACTAGAGGAGGTGCGAATGGCAGGGCTGTTGCTATCTGAAAAAAAAACTTGGGGAAGGAGGTTTATGGCCCCGTCATGGTGGGGGCAGGGCCGGAAATTGTCAGCCAAAAGCCCATTGATTTTGGTGGGACCGGAAAACTCGGCCAGCAGGAGGGGCTGTAAAATCCCACCTTTGGTTTTATATGGAGCTTTTCAAGACCACCAGTGTCTTAAAGCACTTTGTAGCCAGTGGAGTACTTTTCTTGAACTCTACTACTCTTGTTAAGTAGGTAACGTGGCAGCCAATTTGTGCACAGGAATCTCCCACAAAAATCAATGTGATAATGACCAGGCAATCTGGGTTTTTTTTTGATGGTGATTGCTAAATATTGGCCAGGACACCGGGGAGAATTCCCCCTGCTCTTCTTAAAAATAATGCCATGGGATCTTCCACATCCGCCCGAGCACGCCGATGGAGCCTCCGTTTAATGCCTCATCCGAAAGGCAGCACGTCGGACAGTGTGGGGCTCCCTCAGCACTGCACTGGAGCAAGTAAAGGGCTTAAGAAAGAGAAAGTAACACAGAAGAAAATGGCGGGTGGTGGGGGAGAGCAGAGGTTACAACCTAAAATTGTTGGAAAAGCGTGGTAGGAAATGAGACAGTCACTTTGTGCACAGCAAGCTCCCACAAACAGCAAGTAGATAATGACCACATAATCTGCTTTTGTGTTGTTGGTTGAGGGGTAAATGTTGGTCAGGCACCAGGGATATAACCCTTGCACTTTTTCAAATTGGCATCTTTTATGTCCACCTAAAGCCAGTTGGTTAAGCATCTCACCCAACGGCCAGCAACAATCCAACACCACCTCAGTACGCACCGTGAATTAGCCCAGATACGTGCTCAACTCTCTGACATGGAAATTAAACCTTCAGCCTTCTGACTTAGCAAAAAGAGCGATACCTAATGACATCAACCAGCCCCGGTAGCCTAGGACAGGGAAAAGCAAGGGTTAGGTTTAATGCAGTCAAAGGTGGTCTTGCCCGCAGGCTAGAGAGCTGACAGGAGCCCCACATTACCTAGTTTAGGGAAGGCCCACCAAATTAAGTGCCACTCAGGCACTTGACAGGCCAGCAATGGGCCTTTCCTGGGATCAAGGACCCGGCAGCGGGATGCCCTGCCCGCCAAGAGCTGTGGGCCAATCAGAGGTTGGCAGCTCTATTGAACAGCAGCGCCCATGGGGAGGTGATGGCCGCTGCTGGTACTACACCGACCCAAGGTCCCATGTCGTCACCGGATCCCCAGGCCACTGGTGAGCGTTGGCTTGAGGGGAGTCGTGGAGTGGGGCAGTCACAGGGCAGAAGAGGAAGGGCGTCGGCAGCAAAGGGCAGGGGGTGGCTGTCATCGGGCCACCTCTTTCCCATTGCCGGGTCCCTCAATCAGGCACTTTGGACAAGCGACCCATGCCTGGGATCCCGTAAGCAACCCCACACACATTATCTTGTCACACTCCTCACATGATGAGCTCCCTCCTCCCCGTCAGCCACTGGGTTAATACCTGTGGGAAGCGGCCCCTCGGTAGGCATTAATTGTTTGGGGTGGGGGGGGTGGGGAGGGGGCAGGAAGGTGGCAAGCTCCCCACCTGATTTAAATGCCCTCTCCCCCACGCCAGCGAACCCGCTACAGGAGAGGGCGGTAAATTCTGCCCCAAGACTTCTTGCATTAGCTCAGCGATGGAAAGGGGTGAGAAGGAGAGAGAGGAGGAGGTGGGGGAGTGGAAGAGGCAGGGGGAAAGAAACAGGATGGAAAATAGATCAAATCAAAAGAATCTGAATGAGTAAGTAAATGGAGGAAGGTTAAAACTCGCTTAGAATACGTAACCCTTCAGAGGTTGAAGATTGTGTCAGATAAAGTGAGGTTATTTACTAAGCACAGGAATGGAAAAGCAGAATTTTTTTAAAAAGCTTGTAAATGTTGAAGTACAGAGAGACTTGGGTGTAGTCGTACAAGGAGCTAACATGCAGGTGCGACAACAATAGGAAGCCACATGGTATGTTGGTCTTTACTGCAAGACGACTGGAGTACAAGAATAAAGAAGTCTTGCTATAACTGTTGGTGAGGCCACCCCTGGAATACTGGATGCAGCTTTGGTCTCCACATTTAAGGATATTCTTCCATCGGAGGCGATCCATCGAAGGTTCACTAGATTGGTCCCTGGGACAAGGGGTTTGTCCTGTGATGAGAGGCTGAGTAAATTGGGTCTATATCCTCTGGAGTTTGGAAGAATGAGAAGGGATCCCCTTGAAACATCCAAGATTTTGAACAGGCTTGACAGGTTAGACACTGAGTGATTGTTTCCCTGGGCTGGGGAACCTAGAACATGGTGGCAGAATCTCAGGGTAAAGGGACGATCATTTAGGACTGAGACGGACTCAAAGGGTTGTGAATCTTTGGAATTCTCCACCCCAGAGATAGACAGATTTTTGGTCTCTCAAGGAATCAGGGAAATGGAGAGAGGGCAGGGAGTGAAGGCTCTTTTTCCTGGGATGTGGGTGTCGCTGGCGAGGCCAGCATTTGTTGCCCCCTCCCTAATTGCCCTTGAGCTGAGTGTCTTGCTCGGCCATTTCAGAGGGGCAGTTAAGAGCCAACCACATGGCTGTGGGTCTGGAGTCACATGTAGGCCAGACCGGGTAAGGATGGCAGATTTCCTTCCCTAAAGGGCATGAGTGAACCAGGTGGGGTTTTTACAACAATCAATGGCTTCATGGTCACCATTACTAAGACTAAATTTTAAAAAATATTCCCATATTTTATTAATTGAATTTAAATTCCACCGGCTTCCACAGTGGGATTTGGACCCATGTGCCCAGGGCCTTAGCCTGGGCCTCTGGATGACTAGCTCAGCGACATTACCACCCTATGGAGAGGCAAAGAGTTGAACGTGAAGAGCAACCATGATCGTATTGCAGGCTTGAAGGGGCCAATATGGTCAACAGCTGCTCCTACCCAATATGTTCTTACTCTTTGGACTGTTCTCCACCCCAGAGACTCGACTCCTCATGTACAGTGTTACAGGGTGACCACTTCCTTGGGTACGAGCTGCTGCAAAAAGAACAAGGATACGTTGGCCTATCCTAGTTTCTCATGCCTGACAATGTTCTTTTCCGGCAGAGATAAACAGGGTGTGGGGGTGGATTCCCCACCCGGTTAAGATGCTTGGGTGTGTGTTTTTTTTTGGTTCCTCACTCTCCGTCCCACTTCTCTCTTTCGGTTAAAAATAACAAGGCCTGTGACTTCTCCGTGGACTGAGCGGCTGCAATGAACTCTTTTAACTTTGATTCTAAATTCTGACCGTGCTCTGTGTAGGGGTGGGATTTCTACCAGCGATGGAGATGGGCAGGCTCTAGAAATAGTAAATAAATATGAAAAGTGAAAACAGTACTGCTGGCCAAGTGCCGTGTTCCTTGGCTCCATTCTGCCCCACCGCACCCCCCCACCTCGGGCCATTTACCAGGAAGTGGGTTGGGGGGCTTGGGTACAGCAATGCAACCTGCCCACAAATGGTGGGTAAATACCTACTGGGGCCTATGGTTGGGGGTTGACTTAGGGTGACCGGGCATCCCAGCTTTGCTGGGGCAGTCCCAGTTTATTCAATAAAGATCCCAGTGTCCTGACAATTTCCTAAAAATTGTTTGAATGTCCCAGTTTTCACCTTTTTCCCTGCTTGGCAAATATAAACTGGGCCTGGAGGTTGGTGGGGAGACAATCTGTGTGGAATTTCACCCTTCTTCTTATAAACACCCATCACATCGCAATGTATTGTATGCAGTGGACCTGTGTCCCTTCACCCCACCCCACCATCCCCCGATTGATGTCTCCAAAAGAGTTGTCACTACCCTTTTTAACACCGATGGCTCCATTGCTGATGACACCTTTCAAACGATCTATAGGGCTGCCAACTCTGGCTGGACATATCCTGGGAGATGTCAAGGCATGACCTCCCACCTTCAGCTGCCCCTCCCCCGGACTCTTGCCATTGGCTGCCCAGCATGTCAATCATCATGAAGCCCCGCCTTCCCGTGGCTTTTCAATGCGTCCCGGTTTTTGACTTTTGAAAACCTAGTCACCCGATGCTGACTGGGATTTTCCGGTCAGGATGCACGAGTTGGGGGACACATCAGCTGCCTGGGTGTGGCGTCCCTGTGGCAGCTGGGGGGCAGGGAGTGCTTGCAGAGAGGCCCTCCCCACCTGCCTGGGTTTGGCAGTCATAGATCACCCTGTAGAGAGGCTCCCATCAGCCCCCAGAGTGGCGGCATGGCTGCTGAATCCAGTTTCTATTTGAGTTTAGATCTGAAAATGCCTCTATTTTGGATCAACCGATGGAAGGCCTCAGGTTGGCTCTCCAGCTTCAAGAATGTCCGCACTGTCATTAGCCTGAGACTGCCCTCGAGCCATTAATTGGACAATTCAGGGCAAAGGCACAGGTGAGCGACTGTTCCCTGCACAGTGCTGGTTTTCGACCAACATTCGAGGTTGATGGCAGACCTCAGACACTGACAGGGAAGGTCCTGACCCAGGCCTCGGAAGCCCCCTGGGTGGCAGTGAGGCGTCCTCCTAGAAATGCCCAGCGAGAAAGCAGTAACCCAGGGCAACCCATTAATGCTGGTGGCAAGGGGCTGCGAATGAGTGGAACCTTCAGGGACAAGGCCTTTCAGCAGCCTCTAGCCAACTCTGCTGTCCTCTCAACATCTGTAAATTCACACCATTGGCAGAAATGAAACCTAGAGCTTGCATTTAGATAGCACCTTTCATGACCACAGGACGTCCCCAAAGCACCTTAAAGCTAACACGGTGCTAAGGACCCGCAGTTGTAATGTAGGAAACGGAGCAACCAAATTGTGCACAGCAAGCTCCCATGGACAACAATGAGTTAATGACCAGATAATCTGTTATTTATAAACGTACCTCCCTAGCCCCATCAAGCAGATGTCAGCTTAATCACTTCTTCTCACACTCCCGCATACACCCCTCCCTCCCTCCCACACAGGGAGGCTGCCAACCCCATGGGTGCAAGGAGGTCAGGGGGTGTGGTTTCCCAGAGCAGAGGACCATACCGATGACATTCTACATTGCAAACAGGAATGGGCTCCGTTCAATACACATCCAAGCCACTTGTGGCCATTTGCAGCCAGTTTCTGCCGCTCTCCTGAGTTCTAAGGTTCCGGGTTCAAGTCCCACGACACATGATCCAAGGCTGGCACTCCAGCGCAGTACTGAGGGAGTGCCACACTGCCGTCTGACAGATGAGGCGTTAAACCAAGGCCCCATCTGTCCTTGCAGGTGGATACGAAAGATCCCATGGGATTATTTTGAAGAATAGTGGCGGAGGGGGGCTGGGGGGAGGGGTGTGCTCCCTAGTGTCCTGACCAACATTTGTCCTCACTTGACAACACAAATGGGAGCTTGCTGTGCGCAAATTGGCTGCTGCCTTTCCAACATAACAGCAGTGACTACACTTCAGAATGTACTTCATGGGCTGTAGAGCACTTTATTCCTTTGTCTCTCATATGTTTATCTGGCTTCCCCCTAAGTGGAACTACGCTTTTTGCCTCAACTGCTACTTGTGGTGGTGAGTTCCACATATCACAGGGATGTTAGGAACCCAACCTGAGGACGATATCCTTAATACTCCCTCCCCGTCACCGCCCACTCCTCTGGGATTCACCCAGAAGCTCGTCCAAATAACGATGGCAGGAAATAATAATGTCACAGGGTAAATGCATCACGGCGATCTCCAGGGAAAGGCCCCATGACACTGTTTCGAAGAGGGGCACGGGGTGGGGGACTCCCCACTCTCCTCAGCCAATATTTACCCTTCAGCTGACATCACAAAAATAAATGGTCATGATCACATGTGAGGTGATGCATTTTGGGAGGACTAACACGGCAAGAGAGCACACGATGAATGGTAGGACCCTGGGAAGTACAGAGGATCAGACAGACCTTAATGTGCATGCCCATAGATCCCTGAAGGCAACAGCACAGGTAGATAAGGTGGTTAAGAAGGCATATGGGATACTTGTCTTTATTAGTCAAGGCATCGAATAGAAGAGTAGGGAGGTTATGTTGGAGCTGTATAAAACGTTAGTTAGGCCACATCTGGAGCACTCTGTGCAGTTCTGGTTGCCAAACTATAGAAAGGATGTGATTGCACTGGAGAGGGTGCAGAGGAGATTCACCAGGATGTTGCCCGGGCTGGAGCGTTTCAGCTATGAAGAGAGACTGGATAGACTGGGTTATTTTCCCTGGAGCAGAGAAGTCTGAGGGAGGATCTGATCGAGGTATACAAAATTATGAGGGGCATAGATATGGTAGATATGAAGAAACTTTTCCCCTTAGCGGAGGTGTCAATAACCAGGGGGCAGAGATTTAAGGTAAAGGGCAGGAGGTTTAGAGGGGATTTGAGGAAATTTTTTTTCACCCAGAGGGTGATTGGAATCTGGAACACACTGCCTGAGGTGGTGGTAGAGGCAGGAACCCTCACAGCATTTAAGAAGTATTTAGATGAGCACTTGAAATGCCGTAGCATACAGGGTTATGGGCCAAGTGCTGGAAAATAGGAATAGAATAGATAGGATGATGGCCGGCATGGACATAATGGGCCGAAGGGCCTGTTTCTGTGCTGTATAACTCTATGACTCTGTGGCATTGCTGTTGTGGGAGCTGGCTGTGTGCAAATTGGCTGCCTTGTTTCCTTCATTACTACTCTTCAAAGGGTACACTGATGGCTGCAAAGGGTTTGCAATGCCCTGAGGTCGGGAAAGGCGCTATATAAAGGCAACCATTAAGACTCCGCCGACTGGTCAGTCAGGAACTCAAGGGCAAAAAACCATAATGGTCATCCCCGAATGAATGAACAAAGCCGGGAGGCCAGGGTTTTACTGCCCCTCCTGCCCGGCGGGGTGTTAGGGTCCCGCCGAACTGAGGGGAGATTTAAATGGCTCACCGCATCCACCAGGGGGAGACACGCCGACGGGGATGGAGGGGGGGCAAATCCTGGCCTTAAAGTTAACCAAGATGGTTTTTGGTTGTGCCCAAGCAGTAACCGGGGCGGGAGGGAAATCCAAGCACTTCCAGCAGAGAAGTGGAAACAGGTTTTAAAATCAGAAGCGGCCCAGGGAAACAGAACTCATTGGATAGTCCGGTCGGAGAGCGAGCACTGATTTAAAATAACTGGGAAGAGAGATGACGAGAATGTTCTTCACACCAGAGAGATGTGGCGCTCTGGGAAAGCCGGCTGGAAGCAGATTCAGTAGGAACTTTCGAAAGGGAATTGGATAACTACTGGAAGGGAATCGCGGGGCTGCGGGGAAGGGTGAGGGGCGAGGGGGCAGGATTAATTGGTAGCTCTTTTAAAGGGCCAGCACAGAACACGACGGGCTGAGTGGCCACCTCCTGCGCTCTATCGTTCCCCGACTCTCGATGCGATGGCTCGTGTTAATCATTTTTAGCCATTAACAAGCGTAAAAATTTCAAATGAGACGCAGCGCTTAGAAAGGTTAATGCGCTCTGTTTCATTTCAGTAAGACAAAACACTTGCTCTGGGTGTTTTTTTTTAATTATTGCGGTTCTCTGCTGTTGCAACCAGCTCACTCTGAACATTCTCACTTTTTCTGAACCTGACTGGGTGTTGGCCACATCAAGAATTTGAATTTGTGCAGCTTTTGTCCTTTTCAAACCACCCCCTAAGTGTGAAGTGCAGGGTTGGAACGCGGTGAGATAGCATGCAACATGTTCAAAGACAGACAGTCCTCAGGAGGCCCGAGCCACAGGCCTCTACAAGGTGGTAGCTCTGAGTTAAAAGGGGCCCATTGGGTTACTATGTGGAGGTTTACCTCTTAATCCTGGGCCTCCTGTTGTCACCGAGCTAGAAACAAGAACAGCTCTAAACTTCAGCTCAGGGACACGTCTATGGCCTGACAGGGCTTAATGGAAATCCAAGCCAAGCCAAGCAGGCCTCAAGGTGAAGGCCAGGGAATAAACATTGCTCCCACGGGAAGGTCAAGGCCAAGGTAATTCACAGTGCTAACTTCGGAGAGGCAGGAGGTAGACTCGGACTAAGCTTGAGTTGGGTGCTCTACTCTCTCCCCTTACGGCTTGTTTGAGGACCAAGGAGCCGGCATTTGAGATGTCCGTTAATGGAAGTGGATACAGCTGCAAAGGGAGCTAAATAGAGGCAAAATGATGCCAGTGATTCCAAGAACCTGTCAGGAACAAGTTCAGAGAATAATTACAGAGTCAGAGAAGCTGGGAAAGTAATCAAAAATATTTAAAGTATTCCACTGTAAACTGAAAACAAAAGGCTACTTCTTGCAATGAAAATGTCCCCAAGTGCCTGGAGGAGATTGGAGAACATGGATTAGAACACCCAGAGCAGAAAATGACTAATTGTACAGCTCACGTTGATGCTCTCCTGTAGGCCCTATATACACACTGACACACTCCTGTACACCCTATATACACTGACACACTCCCATACGCCCTATATACACACTGCCACACTACCATAGGCCCTATACACACACTGACTCACTCCCATAGGCCCTATATATACACACTGCCACACTCCCATAGGCCCTATATACACACTGACTCACTCCCGTACGCCCTATATACACACTGCCACACTCCCATAGGCCCTATATACACACTGACACACTCCTGTACACCCAATATACATTGACACACTCCTGTAGGCCCTAAATACACTGACTCACTCCCGTATGCCCTATATACACACTGCCACACTCCCATAGGCCCTATATACACACTGACACACTCCTGTACACCCAATATACACTGACTCACTCCCATAGGCCCTATATAAATACTGTCACACTCCTGTACACCTAATATACACTGACACACTCCTGTAGGCCCCATACACACACTGACACACTCCTGTACGCCCTATATACACACTGACACACTCCTGTAGGCCCTAAATACACTGACTCACTCCCGTACACCCTATATACACTGACTCACTCCTGTAAGCCCTATATACACTGGCTCACTCCCGTATGCCCTATATACACACTGACACACTCCTGTAGACGCTATGTACACACTGACACACTCCTGTGAGTTCTATGTACACGCTGACACACTCCTTTAGGCCCTTTGTTCACACTGACACACTCCTGTAGACGCTATGTACACAGTGACACGCTCCTGTGAGTTCTATGTACACGCTGACACACTCCTTTAGGCCCTTTGTTCACACTGACACACTCCTGTAGACGCTATGTACACAGTGACACGCTCCTGTGAGTTCTATGTACACGCTGACACACTCCTGTAGGCCCTATGGTCACACCGACAGCAACAAGAACACAAACAACACTCCAGATTCAGGTACATAATGTTGTGGATTATTGTCTAACCTCCTCTCAAGTTTAATGAACCTCGATGCTGAAACACCCACCTGCAAAGGCAGACAGTTTGACATTTCATTAGGAAGAACTGCACCTTCTACAGTGCAACACTCTCTCAGTGCTACACTGGGAGTGTCAGCCTGGATTTTGTGCCCAAGCCTCTAGAATGGGACTTGAATGACCCGATAATCTTTTTTTGTGATGTTGATGGAGGGATAGACAATGGCCAGGGCACTGCAGATAACTCCCCTGCTCTTCTCTGAAATAAAGCCATGGAACCTTTTATATCTACGCGATCAGGTAGATGGGGCCTCGGTTTAATGTCACACATAAGACAGCATCTCCAACAATGCGGCATTCCCTCAGTGCTGCACTGGAGTGTCAGCCTAGATTTTTGTGCTTAAGTTCTGGAGTGGGACTTTAACCCAGAACCCTGTGTCTCAGGGTTAAGAGTGACACTATGGTCATCATGGAAACATTCTTCCAAATTGAGCCAGTATTCCTCCTGCATAGAACTGAGGGATTGGATTATTAGAAAAGTTCTGTTTGCCTAGGTTCTTGATCAGATACTTTATTCTGATTCTGTAGTCACCTCGTATTCTAGATTGTAAACACACTCTCCCCACCCCCCACCCCTTAAAACAATCTCAACTGACCTGGGATGTTCTAAGGTTGTTCAATTTTAAGGTTTGTTATAAAGCCATGCATTATACCAAAAATGACATTATTTAATTATTTGTCTGAAACCACCAGTTGGGTGTAATAGGCTGAAATAGCATTCCAGAGACGTAAAATAGCAGTTTCTAAGATGGCTGAGTGATTGAATGACTGTACCTCACACATTCCTAAGCTATTAAAATGGGGTCAGCCTGTCTAGAAAACCCCATCAGAGACAATCGCCTTGGAGGAGTGTGAATGGGCCCATCTCCTGGCCCATTCACAAAACATCCAAACAACCACCTGTGTGCTCAACTGGGTGAAGAACAAGCCATTAGACATAATCACATTGGACAATGGACTCTGGCTGGGAAAGGAAATTGCCCAATCATCATCTAATCATGTCTAAGCCATGGGCCTGGAGTCAACATGCTATGACCATGTTTGGGTAACTGGTCAGTTGGTGAGAGGGAATTATGTGACGAGCAACTAACCTTTTTTTGTGTTTTAGAAGCTGCTTTTCTCCAAGCCACAAATCAGGAGGAGGGACGCCACAGAGGCGAGATCTCTGAGTGGGCACACACTCTGTCTCTCCCCACCCATTCTGTCAGCTCGAGCCCTGCCCACTGTTTGACCATACAATCACTGCAAGCAGTGTTTTAAGAACCGATCCAGCAACCACTGCCTCCAGGAGAACAAATACATTGTCCATCGACATCTTTAAACCGTCTCAACGCCGAATCCTGAGGGACCATCGAGCCCAACCTGAAACCATCCAAGTCGCCAATCTACAAGATCCATACATCCCTAGTTTTTATTTTAAAAAAGCTGCTTAATCTATCCTCCAACCCTGTAATTTACTTGAGACTTGGGGCATTTTTATTATTTTATTTAGACTGGGCGTTAAGCACAATAAACACTTTGCAAGTGTGATGAGTGCAAGGCAAAAAGGTTTGACATGTCTCTCTTTTCAGCATTACTCAAATTCCCTGCTACCAAACAACAATGAATACGATTGCCTTATTTTTGAAAACTTATAAGGAAACCTGCCTGTGTGTGTCTTTTACGATCGCAGCATCTAAACGGTTAAACACTCGCTGAAATGCCATGCCTATCCTTTTTAAAAGAAACTTGTTACAGTCAAACGAGGGGAGGGAAAAGAGGGGAGCCGTTCTACCCCTCTTCACCTGATCGTAACAGAATGCTAAACCTGTACATGTCACTGGTGTATTATGTCCAATTCTGGGAACTACACTTTAGGAATGATCACAGAATCACAGAATCTCACAGTGCAGAAGAGGTCCTTTGGCCCATCGAGTCTGCACCGACATGTGAGAAACACCTGACCTACCTACCTAATCCCATTTACCAGCGCTTGGCCCATAGCCTTGAATGTTATGACGTGCCAAGTGCTCATCCAGGTACTTTTTAAAGGATGTGAGGCAACCCGCCTCCACCACCCTCCCAGGCAGCGCATTCCAGACCGTCACCACCCTCTGGGTAAAAAAGTTTTCCCTCCTAAACCTCCTGCCCCTCACCTTGAACTTGTGTCCTCTTGTGACTGACCCTTCAACTAAGGGGGAACAGCTGCTCCCTATCCACCCTGTTCATGCCCCTCAAAATCTTCTACACCTCGATCAGGTCACCCCTCAGTCTTCTCTGCTCCAATGAAAACAACCCAAGTCTATCCAACCTCTCTGATGTCAAGGTTTTGGAAAAAGAGCAGAGGGGATTTACCAGAGTTGTATCAGGAGTGAGGGACTTCAGTTACGTGGAGAGAATAGAGATTTAATGATGATATCCAAAATTATGAATGTCTCTAAGGAGAAACAGTTTCCACTGGAAGTAGCGTCGGTACCACAGATTTAAGATAATTGGTCGAAGAACTCAAGGGGAGATGAGGAGAATGTTTTTATTGTGGCAAGTAATCCTCTGGAATGCACTGCCTGAGGGAGGATGGAGAGTCAGTGGTAAATTTCAAAAGGCAATTGGAGAGAAGAGGATTGGGGAACTTGTGAGACTAATTGGATAGTTCCTTCAAAGAGCTAGCACAGATAGGATTGACAGGCCTGAGTGCTGTATCAGTCAATGATTTAAACACCAACCCAATCCTCATCAACATATTCTAGAATACTAAAGAAAGACAGGAAGCCCAAGTATTTGACTCTGATTTCCTCGGGGCTCCTAACTAATGTCACCCCTGGAATCCCAACCTCAGCTTTTGACAAGCTTGACCCTCTATCTCTATTTCTGGCACTTAAGAGGAGAAGAATTCTCTTTGTTGGGCTAAATCAATTTAATTGAGTTTCTTAAATACATTCTGTGAAACCTATGCCAAAAGTAAATGACGCAATGAAAGCTCCCTGAAGACAAGAGGGCGGCCTCAGGGAGCTAAAGAATTTTAAATCCAAAAATAACGATAATGACATTCTGAATAAATGTGCCCACATGAGACTCGCTCGCCTGAACATCTAGGTAATAAAAATTCTGCCCAAACATTTTTTATTTTTAAAAGAATTAACATCGGAAACCTCATTCCGCCCTTGGACGAGGTTTCCCCAAAAGCGCAAAGGCCGCCCGGCCGATTTGCCGGCCTGCCCGCCAACCATAAGGCTGGGCGGGCACAGAAAGATCCACGTTAATTGAAGCTTTAATGGCCCCAATAGGCCTCTTAATTGCCGGCTCTCGTGCTCGCCCGGCGCCATCGCGCGCTATCTTACGCCCGATCGGGCCGGGCACACGCCCGCCCCACGGGACAATAAAATTCTGCCCCCCCTATCTTTCAACACCACGCCCAGCTCTGAAATCAATAAAAAAACCAAAGGTGCTGGAGAAACTCAGCAGGTCTGGCAGCATCTGCGGAGAGAAAGACAGGGTTAACGTTTTGAACCCGATATGACTTCTTGGGAATCCGCGTGCAGTTCTGACCCTGAATGCTCCTTACTGAATATCTTACCGTCCCTTCCTAAGATTTCACTACCCGCCCCCCACTCCCCCCACCTCCCCCACCCCCGTTACAAGCTTGTGGTAAGAGTATGGGAGAGGTGAGTGAGTGAATTATCCAGGAACCAGCAAGCTATCAAGAGATTAATAGAAGACAGGGCCTGAAATCTGATACGTTGAGCCTCCTCCATGCCTCCGTGCTTATATAAAAAGCAGCCGCTCAAGAACGCCTGACAACGGTTTAATCCTCAAATGACTCTTAAACCATTCAAAGTCGGTTTTGACACAGTGACCCACCCGCTTCAATCCGCTAACAGCCTGTTGCGAGAGGATGGCATTTTCCCTCCCCCCTTCCCACAAACAGGGTGAAGGGACAATTGAGGCAGCGTAGCCCTGTTCACCCAGTGATTGCGGGTTGAGGTTGAAGGGGTAACAGTGAGGACACAGCCCACGCTGGCCAGCTGGGGATGTGGGGAGGGTCTGAAACGATTTGGGCCTGGGCTTTGGACGCCCACCGGGGCTGGAAACAGAGGAAACATGGGCGCTAAAAGTAGTTCGGCGGCCTGCTTGGCCAGTTCCCCAGCTCCATCCTGCCTTCCCTCCCGGGAGGCGGAGATGGTTTTTTGGTTTATAAGCTCATTAAGAGCCGCTTAATGGCCAACTTAAAGGAGGCTGGTTTGAATTTACCCAGAGGCCCTCGGGGCAGCTTAGCTGCCTGGAGGTGGCCCTTCTGGCGGTTGCCCTGGGCGACCACCACTCCAGGCAGGCTTAGAGGCCCTCCCTGCCTGCCTGGGGGCACCAGCAGCAGCAGGCCAGCATGTGGAGGGAATCCCCGCAATTTTCCAGCCCCTCACGCCGACGGGATCTTCCGGTCCCACCGACGTGAGCGGAAAATTTCATTGGCTCACCGGCCCCAACCATGGGGGGAACCACTGCGTGTGGGAAGGGGTGGGGCTGGAAAATTCCAGCCATACACTGTTTACATAGAGTAATTCTATGTATAACGGTGACTTGATTGAAACCTTTAAGATCCTGAGAGAAGTTGACAGGGTGGATGTAGAGAGGATGTTTCCTCTTGTGGGAGAATCTAGAACTAGGGGGTCGCCGTTTAAAAATAAGGGGTCGCCCATTTAAGACAGAGACGGGGAGGATTTTTTTCTCTCAGAAGGTCGTGAGGCTTTGGAACTCTTTCCCTCAAAGGGCGGTGGAAGCAGAGTCTTTGAATATTTTTAAGGCAGAGCTAGATAGGTTCTTGCTCAACAAGGGGGTGAAAGGTTATCGAGGGTAGGCAGGAATGTGGGGATGAGGCGACAATCAGGTCAGACATTTTTTAAAAATTCATTCACGGGATGTGGGTGTCACTGGCTAGGCCAGCATTTATTGCCCATCCCTAATTGCCCCTTGAGAAGGTGGTGGTGAGCTGCCTCCTTAAACCGCTGCAGTCCCTGTGGTGTAGGTACACCCACAGTGCTGTTAGGGAGGGAGTTCCAGGATTTTGACCCCGCGACAGTGAAGGAACGGCCGATATATTTCCAAGTCAGGATGGTGGGTGACTTGGAGGGGAACTTCCAGGTGGTGGTGTTCCCATGTGTCTGCTACCCTTGTCCTTCTAGATAGTAGTGGTCGTGGGTTTGGAAGGTGTTGTCAAAGGAGCCTTGGTGAGTTGCTGCAGTGCATCTTGTAGATGGCACACACTGCTGCCACTGTGCATCGGTGGTGGAGGTAGTGGATGTTGAAGGTGGTGGATAGGGTGCCAATCAAGCGGGGCTGCTTTGTCTGGATGGCATCAAGCTTACTGAGTGTTGTGGGAGCTGCACTCATCCAGGCAAGTGGAGAGTATTCCATTACACTCCTGACTTGTGCCTTGTAGATGGTGGACAGGCTTTGGGAAGTGAGGAGGTGAGTTACTCACCACAGGATTCCTATCCTCTGACCTGCTCTTGTAGCCACAGTATTTTACATGGCTGGTCCAGTTCAGTTTCTGGTCAATGGTAATGCCCAGGGTGTTGATAGTGGGGGATTCAGTGATGGTAATGCCATTGAACATCAAGGGGCGATTAAGTACTTTTGATGTGTAGTCACTGTTGTAAAGCAGGAAGCACGGCAGCCAATTTGCACACAGCAAGCTCCCACAAACAGCAAAGAGAACACCTGGTTTTTTGTGACGTTGGTTTTCGATACTTATTGGCCAGGAAACAGGGGGGAATCCTGCGCTCCTCTACAAAATAGTGACATGGGATCTTTTACTGAGCAGGCAGGTGGGTCCTCAGTTTAATGTCCCATCCGAAATGCAGCACCCTCCAACAGTGCTGCACTCCCTCAGTACTTCACCGGAGTGTCAGCCTCGAGTTTTGAGCTCATGACCCAGATAATAAGACTTTGATTAGAAGGAGGAGATAGCAGATTCTCTGGGGATGATTTTCCAATCTTCACAAGATACAGGGGAGGTACCTGAGGACTGGAGAAATGCTAACATAGTTCCATTGTTTAAAAGGGGTTCAAAGGAAATGCCAAACAATTATAGGCCAGTTAGTCTTACATTGGTGGTGAGCAAATTAGTAGAATCAATCCTGAGAGATAGGATTAACTGTCATGTGGAAAGGCATGGACTAGTCAGGGATGGTCAGCATGGATTTATTAAAGGAAGGTCTTGCCTCACAAATTTGATTGAATTCTTTGAGGAAGTGACAGGAAGGGTTGATGAAGGTAGTGCAGTGGATGTTGTGTACATGGATTTTAGCCAGGCATTTGACAAGGACCCACATGGCAGATTGGTCAGGAAAGTAAAAGCCCATGGGATTCAGGGTAATGTGGCAAACTGGATAAAAGGTTGGCTTTGTAACAGGAAACAAACGGTAATTGTCGATGGATGCCCTTGCGAATGGAAAGTTGTCTCAAGTGGTGTTCCACAGGGCTCGGTGTTGGGACCCTTGCTGTTTGTGTTATATATTAACGATTTGGACATGAACGTGGGGGGCACGATTGGGAAATTTGCAGATGACACAAAGATTGGCCGAGTAGTGGATAGTGTAGAGGATAGCCATAATCTCCAAAACAATATAGATGGGTTGGTGGAGTGGGCGGTAAAGTGGCAGATGGATTTTAACATAAAGATGTGTGAGGTCATACATTTAGGGAGGTCAAACAGTTACACAATAAATGGGAATATACTAAGAGGGGTAGATGAAGTGAGAGATCTTGGCGTACAAGTACACAGGTTCCTGAAGTAGGTTCAAGTAGACAAGGTTGTAAAGAAGGCATATGGAATGCTCTCTTTCATTGGCAGAGATATAGAATATAAACGTAAGGATATAATGTTGGAATTGTATAAAACACTGGTGAGGCCACAACTGGAGTATTGTGTGCAGTTCTGGTCACCACATTACAGGAAGGACGTAATAGCTCTGGAGAGAGTGCAGAGGAGGTTTACAAGAATGTTGCCAGGGTTAGAAAAGTGTAGCTACGAGGAGAGATTGGATAGGTTGGGGTTATTTTCCTTAGAACAAAGAAGGCTGAGAGGTGACTTGATTGAGGTGTATAAAATTATGAGGGGAATAGATAGAGTGGACCGGATAAAATTGTTTCCCTTGGTGGAGAATTCTAGAACCAGGGGACATAGATTCAAGATAAGTGGCAGAAGGTGTAGGGGGGACATGAGGAAGAACTTTTTTACGCAGAGGGTAGTGAGTGTCTGGAATTCACTGCCCAAGTTGGTGGTAGAGGCAGAAACTCTAAACTCTTTTAAAAAGTACCTGGATCTGCACCTAAAGTGCTGTAATCTGCAGGGCTATGGGCCGGGTGCAGGAAGGTGGGATTAGAAAGGGCACCTGGGTGTCCGCGGGCTGGCATGGACAAGGTGGGCTGAATGGCCTCCTTCTGTTCTGTAACTTTTCTATGGTTCTATGGTCTTAAGGCTATGTCCTGGTATCAGGATCAGGCCTCATTTGGAATAGTGTGTCCAGTTTTGACCACCTCACTTAGTGTGTGATATTGAGGTTCTGGAAAGGGTGCAGAGGGAGGCCCATTCAACGAATTCATATTGTAAAGCACCTTAGATATTAGGATAGAGTAAAAAAGTTGGGAGTTTATAACTTAAAGAAGTCTCTCCTCTCTCCGGCAATTACTCGGGATCGAGGATGACTTGCTTCCACTCCGGATCGATGGGCTCTGATATGGCTGTATATGTAGCCCTGTGACACAGGCCACAAAGCCCACAGAGCCACGGCTAGCACTGAACCAAGATTGCAACTGTGTGACATTGCATCACATCACGCTAAACGCTATCAGGGTTCTGCTATTTTTATGAACACATTTCCAAATACAAAGCGAAGAATTAGATTACAAGGTTCCATCTTATGCTTTACTTCCCCTTTTAAACGGACCAGATTGGGATCTGGTTGCAATCACCACATATCTTTGCTTCCCATCAGGTCACAGCTCATTGCATGCTCTTGAAGTCACTGATAAGAGGTTTGCAAACACATTGACACCGCCTCTGCAGCTGTGAGGAGTCTGAGCTTGACCCTTGCACTTTCCCTGGGTGTTTTGCAGGAATACTTTCCCCAAGAGGAATTAAACGTGGGATGTAAACCAGTTATTATCTCAGTTAGGTGGCTCCAAGATGACTTTGTTAATTAAATGGGCAACTGCTCCACCCAATCTGGCTGTATTTCTGCGGTCTCCATCATTTGGCGAGTCAAAGAGTTCAGCCAGCACACTCTCTACGTGTGAACAAGAGGATCACGCGCACCTGTTCCTCTCCCCACATCTATCACTGGTTTCCACGTTGTGCTTTCACAGAGCACTGACCCTTGTTCTGCTATTAACACATTCTGCTCTGACCTTTATGCCACTATCAGCACCTTCTTTAGCCCTTACCACTATCATTAACACTCCCCTTGTCTTGTGGCTATGATGTCATTGTCAATATCTCCTGATCCCCCACCTATCCCTGACCTTCTATTTTGCTCCACCCGCTCCACACCCCCCACCTTAAACAGTATAAAATCTGTCACATTTCTACTTCTCTTTAGCACTGAAGAAGAGTTGTGCAGATTCGAAACCTCCGGTCACCTTGAAACAAGCATGCAGCCCAGACTCTTAAGTCCCAGCAAACCCAGGGTACAGGATCCAACAAACCAACGAGAGTAAAAAGCAAGAAAAAGACACAAAAGGACGGGGAAAAGCAAGAAAGATCAAAGAGTGCCAGAATAGGGCCGTACCTCGCACGGTAATTGTAAGTAAAGAAAAATCTCCATCCTGATTGTCAAAGGAATTCCCTCAGAGCGCGCCACAATTTGGAAGAGCTGAGCCTTTCAATCCAGCCTCGGACAATTTGTCTCATTACGTTGAACGTGTTCTTCTTTCAAGCGAATGACATTACAGGGGAGGGGCAGATGTACGCGATCCTCTTGTCCACATATGGGAGCAAGACATATGGATTAATTTGAAATTCGTTGGCACCCAGTGCCCCAGATCCAAAAAGTTTTCATGACTCAGTGAGCCTCAGGAAGGGTCACTACCAGGCAAAGCCATCGGTGACGATGCAACAGTTCAAATTTAACTCAAGGGATAGATCCATGGGGAAAGAGGTTGCTTGTTATGTGGCATGTCCGAAACCATTAACAGGGGTATTGCGAGTTTGGTACATCTATCAATGGTATGTTTAGAGATCGTTTGGCGTGAGGTATAAATGAAGATGCGATTCAAAAGAGATTACTGCCCGAAACAAATTTGAATTTTCAGAAGGCATTGGTAATCGCTCTGGCAACGGAAGGGGCGTTGCGGGACTCGAAAGCCACACCGGGAGCGCAAAATGGCGCCGCCCTCCACATTGGGCAGGGAGCTCAGCCAAAAAGAGCGTGAAAACACAAGGCTTTGTTCAGAAGCAGGAAGCAGCCACCGCTAGCAGACAAATTAAAAGAGATAACTTAGAACAATAGAAGAACCATAGAACCATACAGCACAGAAAACAGGCCATTCGGCCCTTCTAGTCTGTGCCGAAATATTATTCCGCTAGTCCCACTGACCTGCACCCAGTCCATAACCCTCCAGACCTCTCCCATCCATGTATATAGAACCATAGAACACTGCAGCACAGAAAACAGGCCATTCAGCCCTTCTAGTCTGTGCCGAAATATTACTCCGCTTAGCAGCGAAAGCTTGGCATAATGGAGACGGAAGTCGAAGCAGGCAACTTTGTAATGAATCACAGTTTTAAAAAAATCGAACCTTTCTCCTGCCATCAAAACGAACACCTCATGAGACGTTGTAAAGATAGAATCAGGCAGACTTTCAAACAAAAACAAAAACCCAACGGGACCTACGCGTTGAAAAGCCTGAAGCAATAGGCTCAGATAGTTATTCGCTGTATCATTTAAATGTGGGAAGAACAGAACCTACCTATGTAACCATGAGAGTGAATGAGAAACCTATCAGAATGGAGGTAGATGCTGGAACATCCACTACAGTGATAGGCGAGCATACTTTTAACTACCTGAATTTGGAAGAAACAGATGCCAAATTGAAAACTTACACGGGAGAAGACATACAAGTCAAGGGCATAAGTAAAGTCACAGCACACTACGGAGGTCAAGCAGTGAAATTACCCTTGATGGTGGCGTCACGTCTCCTTGGACAAAACTGGCTGAAAGAAATTAAATTGGAACGTGTTGAAATCTTCCAACAGGGCTAACGGGCTATCAGAGCTACTACAAAAATATGCCTCAGTCCTCAAGGACGAACTTGGAAAGATTGAGGGGCTACAAGCAAAATTTCATGTGGATCCAAAGGCAACACCCAGATTCATGAAGGTATGACCAGGACCTGAGGCAATGCAGGTAAAGGTAGACACCGAACTGGACAGGTTAGAAAAACTGGGAGTGGTACAACCAGTGCGGCTTTCAGAGGGGACAGCACCAGTTGTACCTGTTCTCAAACCTGACCAAAGCATTAGAATTTGTGGGGACTACAAATTAACAGTCAATAAAGTGGCTAAGTTGGACAGGCACCCCACACCAAAAATTGAAGACTTGTATGTTAAACTGGCAGGTGGAACTGCCTACACAAAGCTTGATATGAGTCATGCTTATCATCAATTGGAATTAGAGACGGTCTCCCGGAAGTTTGTCACCATTGACACACACAGAGGGCTGCACCGATACACCCATTTACCTTTTAGCGTATCTTCAGCTTGCTCCATATTCCAAAGAACCATGGAAAGTTTACTACAGGGACTGCCCCACATTGTACTTTATTTAGACGACAGCCTGCTGACTGGACCCACTGAAAAGGAGCATTTGATGAACTTGGAAGAAGCTTTGAAACGTTTCTCGTAGGCGGGAGTGTGTTTGAAAAAAGAGAAGTGCACATTCCAAGCGAAAGAGGTAACCTACCGAGGTCACAAGGCCGATTCGCAAAGCCTACACCCAGTTGAGGAAGAAATGAAAGGCATTGGAGAGGCACCAGCACCAAAGAATACGTCCAAACTCAAACCATTCTTGGGGATGATCAATTATTATGGACGTTTCTTGCCTAAATTGTCGACAGAACTGGCTCCCCTGTATGTCTTACTCAAGGAAAACCAAGGTTGGTATTGGTAAACACCACAGGAAGAAGCTTTCACAAAAGTGAAACAGTTGTTGCAATCATTTACGCTGCTAGTACATTTTGACCTGAAGAAAGAGTTTGGTGTTGACATGTGACACATCTCCCTATGGAGTGGGAGCAGTGGTCTCCCATCGAACGGATCAGAACGGCCTATAGGATACATATCGAGAACACAATACAGCAGAAAAGGGTTACTCATAGATGGGAAAAATAAGGCCTGTCAATCAACTTTGGTGTTAAGAAATTTCACCAGTATGGACACTGTTAGTCATTTTACTTTCATATCGGACCACAAGCCCTTGCTGGGATTATTCAGCGAAGATAAGGTTATACCCACTATAGCCTCAGCAAGAATACAAAGATGGGCAATGATCTTGGCAGTCTATGAGTATACTTTCATTCATAGACCCGGAAGTCAAATTGCAAACACTCATGCACTCAGTCGTTTGCCCTTGTAAGTAAACGATGAGGATGTTCCAATTCCTCAAGAATTTGTTTTATTATTGAACTCCCCGGATTGATCAGCGATATGTGCTGGACAGATTAGAGATTGGACAAAGCCTAGACCCAGCGTTATCCAGAGTCTGAGAACAAGTTCCTCATGGTTTGGTCACAAGCACAGGAATCTGACAAGATGAAACCGTATTTTCAGGGGAGATACGAGATAACCAGCCAGGAAGGTATCTTATTGTGGGGAGCACGAGTGATTGTTCCTCCAAAAAGGACGAAAGCCATTGTTGTCTGAACTACGCAGTGCACATCCTGGAATTTCCCAAATGAAGACCATAGCACGCAGCTATCTATGGTGGCCTGCGATGGGTGGAGAATTAGAGAACTTAGTGAGAAGTTGTATGCAATGTCAGCAAGTGCAAAAGTCACCTTCAACAGCTCCGTTACACCCCTGGGGGTGGCCAGGAAGTGTGATTACACATCGACTATGTGGGACCTTTCACGGGAACAATGTTTCTGCTTATCGTCGACACTCACTCAAAATGGATGGACATAGATGGAGTAAAGTCGCCAACATCTTCTGCTACAATGGATAAGCTACAGCAAAGCTTTGCAATCAACAGACTACCGGAAGTGGGCGCATCAGGTAATGGAACGGTATTTACGAGCGCTGAGTTTCACCGATTTATCAGCTTCAACAGTATTGCTCATGTAAAAGCTTCACTGTACAACCCTTCTTCAAACAGACAGGCCGAGAGAGCGGTTCAGACGTTCAAGTCTGGCTTGAAGAAATTGCCCGGAGATTCTATAAGCGACTAAACTAACACGTTTTCTTTTCCATTATAGGACCACCCCTCATACCACAACAGGTGTCACACCTGCGGAATTGTTGATGAAGCGCCGTGTCCGATCGAGGTTGAGCCTAATTATGCCAAACTTTGGTAGGGGGGTGGGGAAGGTGGAAAGAAATCAGGGAAGTCAGAAAACTGGATATGACTGGCACAGTTGTGTGAGAACGTTTAATGTAGGAAGGGAGGTACATGCGAAGAATCTTAGACAAGGACCAACATGGTTGTTTGGTGAAATAAGTGCAATAACTGGACTACTTTCCTACCACATGACAGTGGAAGATCGAGTCCGACGGAGACATGTGGATCATGTAAGAAGAGGAGAGACAGAACATCCAGAATTGATTCCACCAGTGTTCATGACTGAGTCAATGTCTCCTGTTGAAAGAACTCAACTGAGCACGGGTGTGTCTGAAGGTTCGACTGTACCTGAAAGAGTCGAGGAAACAGATTTGCAGGTACCTACGGAAGAGCCTGATGATCAGGCGATTCCAGGGAAGGAGGTTCCGGATAAAACATCTGAAGCTGTAGAGCTGAGACGTTCTACACACATAAGGAGACCCCCAGAAAGACTGACTTTACTTACTTACCTGCGTGAAAATGTTGATGTTTTGAGAAAAATTGTGAAACGTATTTCTGATTGAAGGGGAGGAATGTAGTAATCTGATGTGTAATATAACTTTAAGACGAAGGTCGTTCATGGCAGATCACATGATCTTGGTATCCAATTGCACAGTTGCATGGGCTACCTCTGCAGTCAGTAGTCTTGAGTTAGAGTGCAAAGTGTAAAGACTGAGTTTGGAGTTGTAAGCGCACAAGTGTAGCTGCTGAGTTGCTTTTGTAAATAAACAGAATGTGTGTCTTCTAAGAACGATGTACTGATCTTCTCTGTCTATTGTGCCAACTCGGTCACCTTGAAACAAGGATGCAACCCAGATCCTTAAGTCCCCACAACCAGGATATAGGATCCAACATCAAGTTAAAGGCCATTTTTTAATGAGGAAAGGGTTCTTTGAATGTGATCTGTCATCCTGCGAAGCTATGTTCTTTATAATTGGTTGTGTCTTGCAACATTAATCTGGGGGTTAGCGTTGATCACAAACTGAACTGGACCAGCCATAGAAATACACCATATAACATCTTAAGAAATGTATTGAATATTACAGATATGGCTCTCTCTCTCTCTCTGTCTGTCTGTCTCTCTCTCTTGCCTATGAAGAAATCTTTCTGAGTTGTCAAACACAGGATGGTGAGGGCCTCTTATGTCAGCCAATGCAACGTCTCTAGCACAGGCTCTGAAGCAAGGCTTTCCGAAACCTGATAAGCCGGATGGATGGTCTCATGACCCATACTTGAGCCAACTGCCTGTGTAAAAGTTAAACAGAGGTGCCTTGGCAAGTAATGGGTAACAAGATGAGTTACTGGTGGAAATAGGAGAAATTACCTTGAATATTTTCTTCCTCAATTCTCTGCCCAAAGGCAAGTCTGGCCCACAGCGCCACCACCTCCCACCATGGGTAGGGCAAGGAGGCAGGTCCCGAATCCACCCCAGCCAGGCTGCAGGCACCAACCTGATCCACACCGGCCAACTGCGCGCCCCCCTCCCCCATCCCCACCCCTAAGGGAGTCCGAGTTGCTATGGCAACATGCACTTTTCCCTGCGTGTTGCAGTCTGGAGCTATGGATAATGATGATAGAGTCTGCAATGTTCTTCCCATCCCATGGCTGACCAGGGATCTCTCCCGCTCTTACCGTCTGCCATAGGCATCTGTTGGAAAGATTTGCAGGTTGATACTGAACCTGTGTGGCTGCATTATGAATGCACTTTCCTTGGCCATCAAGTCCTGGAGTGGGACTTTTTTTCTATTCTTAATGTGGGCATCATTGGCTAGACCAGCATTTATTGCCCATCCCTAACTGCCCTTGAGAAGGTGGTGGTGAGTTGACTTCTTGAACTGCTGCAGTCCATGTGGCGTAGGTACACCCACAGTGCTGTTAGGGAGGGAGTTCCAGGATTTTGACCCGGCGACAGTGAAGGAATGGCCAATATATTTCCAAGTCAGGATGGTGAGTGGCTTGGAGGGGAATTTGCAGGTGGTGGTGTCCCGGTGTGTCTGCAGCCCTTGTCCTTCTAGGTGGTAAAGGTCGTGGGTTTGGAAGGTGCTGCCTAAGGAGCCTTGGTGAATTCCTGCAGTATATCTTGTAGATGGTACACACACTGCTGCTACTGTATGTCGGTGATGGAGGGAGTGAATGTTTGTGGATGGGGTGCCAATCAAGCGGGTTGATTTGTCCTGGATGGTGTTGAGCTTCTTGAGCGTTGTTGGAGCTGCACTCACCCAGGCAAGTGGAGAGTATTCCATCACACTCCTGACTTGTGCCTTGTAAATGGTGGACAGACTTTGGGGAATCAGCAGGTCAGTTACTCCCTGCAGGATTCCCAACCTCCGACCTGCTCTTGTAGCCGCGGTATTTATATGGCTGGTCCAGTTCAGCTTCTGGTCAATGGTAACCCAAAGATGTTGACAGTGGGGGTTCAGCGATGGTAATGCCATTGAATGTCAAGGGGCGATGGTTGGATTCTCTCTTGCTGGAGACTTCAACCCAGAGCTTCTGGCTGTGAGGCAGGGACACTACCCACTGCATCAGAAGACCTCCAAATATCTGCCCCTTGCTAATGGGCAATTGAATTGAAACAATGCCCCTAGAAATAAGGTGCATAAAGCAGCTCTCAAGAGGGAAAAAATCACTTTGAACGGAAGAGAGCTTCTCGAGTTGGACCAATGCGGGCTCCAGTCTAACACATTGGTTATCTCAGGAAAACTTCAAACAGCAGGACAGTTTCCTAAAATTACTCATGCTGGCTTTGGACTAACACTTGTGGTTATCTCAAGAAGACTGAGAGCAAAAGAATCTGCAAAGTACATGGCGCAACATAAATGTATCCTAAATTAGTTGTTAAGATAATAATATGGCTCATTTGTGCTTGCTACAGGCGACATATATTTATACACAGGGGCCCATCCTCTGCAAGCAAAAGGAATACGTTCAAACCTTGAGCCATTTTTGAATTACCTGGGAGCTTGGAGAGCCTATAATTCCCCATTGCTTTCCCCATGGGACTGCTGTGGCCAATCAGAGTTGACTTGCCAACCAATCAGCACCCTTGTCTCCTCTAGTATAAATTGCTGTGATTGTTTGAAATTTGATATTCTTGTGTTTGTCCTGATGAGTGCCAGATGAAAAGCTTCAGCAACATGGCTCTCTTTTCAACAATATTCAAGGTCTGTACTACCAAGTGACTCTTCAAAAGTAATTTTGTAAAGCCATTTGAGACCCCTAGTGGTTGTGAAAAGCTTTATGTAAATGTAAGGCTTTTTAAAAAATTTATCTGAATCCCCAACACAGTCACTTGCCTTCCCCAGGAGAACTCTAGTTTTGCTTTAAGTTCATGAAATTGTAATGTCTTGTTCCACTTGACATCCTGGGATGAGAGGGGCTGAGTAAATGGGGTTTATATTCTCTGGCATTTAGAAGAATGAGAGGCGACCTCATTGAAACATACAGGGTTCTGAAGGGGTTCGATAGGATAGACGCTGGGAGATTGTTTCCATGGCTGGGGGAAATGTAAAACGAGGGGGCACGGTCTCAGGGTAAGGGGCCGATCATTTAGGAGGAGAAATTTCTTCAGTCAGAGGGTTGTGAATCTATGGAATTCTCTACTTCAGAGAGCTGCATTGTTGGATATATTTAAGACTGAGATGGACAGAATTTTGGTCTCTCGGGGAATCAAGGGATATGGGAAGCGGGGAGGAATGTGGAGTTGAAGCCTAAGGTCAGCCATGATCATATTGAGTGGCGGAGCAGACTCAATGGGCCAGATGGTCTAACCCTGCCCCTATTTTTCATGTTCTTGTACACACGGGGTAACATTGAACATAACCAGCTTGGAGGCAACAGCTTCTCAACTGAGGTCTGTGGTTTCTTGTCTCCACTTTACCCTTCCTCTCCCTGTCATGATTGTCCATTATTCATTGAGCACCACCCACCTCCCTATATCTCATCCAAGGGGCCCCTCTTCATGTGTCAGTCTGGACAATGCAGAGCAATGGAGCCAAACCCCAATTTGGTTCTACTCATTGTGAGCAGTTCAGGGAAGGTTTACCAGGCTAATACCTGGAATGGGAGGGTTGCCATATCAGGAAAGGTTGGACAGACTAGGCATGTATCCGTTGGAGTTTAGAAGAGTAAGAGGCGACTTGATTGAAACCTTTAAGATCCTGAGGGGTCTTGACAGGGTGGATGTGGAAAGGATGTTTCCTCTTGTGGAAGAATCTAGAACTAGGGGGGTCACTGTTTAAAAATAAGGGGTCACCCATTTAAACCAGAGATGAGGGGAAATTTTTTCACTCAGAGGGTCGTGAGTCTTTGGAACTCTCTTCCTGAAAAGGTGGTGGAAGCAGAGTCTTTGAAAATTTTTAAGGCGGAGGTGGATAGATTCTTGCTAGGCAAGGGGGTGATAGGTTATCGGGGGTAGGTGGGATGCAGATTTCAGGCTACTATCAAATCAGCCATGATCTTATTAAATGGCGGAGCAGGCTCGAGGGGCTGAATGGCCTACTCCCTGCTCCTCGTTCATATGTTCATTACCTCATTGCTGATTATTCCAAGCAAGAACAGGTCCATCCTGCTGGCTAATTATTTCCTTACCCTTTTTAATAACAGATACCGCGGCTGGAATTTTCCGGTCCCGCCGATGTGAATGGAGATTTCAATAGCTTGCCAGCCCCTGCCGTGGGTGCTGGGAAACCCCGGCCTGTAAGTCCACGCTAACAGAGCATTAGCAAAGGAGACTGACCACCAGGAAAACATCAGGAGGCATCAGGAAGGGTGGCCAAAGGGCTTGGTCAAAGCGGTCAGTATTTTTGAAGCATTCAGGTGAAAAATGATGGAACTGGGCTTGTTTCTTTCTCCAGCGACACTGCCAAACTTGCTGAATCTTCCAGCGGTTTCTATTTTTATTACAAACTAACCTACACACGCACACACCTGGCAGCGCCTTATTATTTTTCCTGAGTACTTGAGAAGTTGATTTAAGGCTGGACTGTCAAAGGAAAGCTCTGCTCCAAACACGCTGCGTTTCATAATTAGGATAATTGCTGCTTTAAAATTGAATTTTCAGGCTCACACTCCAGACGGAATGGGCAGCTTGGCGTTCGTTGTCACGCTTTAGAGTTGGTGCTGGCAGAATTTTCTAGAAACTCAGCAGGTTCACCGGTTCACTTGGAGTACTTCTGTGTCCGTGCCAACCCTACCAATTTAGCAAGATCTAACCCAGCAGCTTATTACAAAAAAAAAACTGCAGTCCAAATGTAAAAGGTGTCTACGCCGTGGAGTCATGAAATGAGGCTGATAGTTCTTGGATCTTAGGAAGTGGGTAGTTGTCCTGACTGATAGCTTTCTTGACTGCCTTAGGTGCAGGCCCTTCTCCTCTGACCCTGCCTCGCTCCCGTTACAGCCTCATGCCAGTGAGCCAATTAGCAGTTCACCAACTGTAGAATTCAACTGTTCAATTGCTCGGTGTTTGATTCTGGGTGCCTGCTAACTCTGTTCTGTGTGCCGTTGGTCAAGCCTGGGTGTGGTCGCTGACAAAGAGAAGCTAAAAGCAAACAGTAAGCCTGTGACTGCAGACATTTTAAAGCCCCTGTTCAGACATGGAGACTGGTGTCATCTCTGCATATCTCCGTGACGTAAAATACAACACGGACGAATCCCCATCCAGGGGGAGGGAGGTAAGACAGTGGCCACACCGTCACCCGATGCAGACGATGGTGCTGGCAGAATGTTTAAAGGGCCACCAGCACCTGAGGACTGAATGCAGATATTTCCAGAATATTTCAGTCGGAGAGAAGAACTCATCTGCCTGGGACCGCCCGGTCTTCAGCCTCCTGCCATCCTTCGTCTGCCTCACAACATGTAGCCCAGCCCACATCGGCCTCAGACAAGCAGCCGCCATCGATCCAGCCAATCAGAGAGCCTGTGGGACCCGGTTGTAGCCATGACAGAAGCAGCAGCCTGGGTGGCCCCATGGCTCAGTGACGACATCCTGCATGTCTTCCCCAAGCTGCCCAGGTGAGGTCATGGAGGGAGGTGAGCAGCCGCCCGGAGAACCTGACTGCTCAGCGACTGCTGCCGGGGGGTGCCACCCTGCCAGGGGGTGCCACCAACCCCAGGGCTCCTCTCGGGAGCAGCCAATGAGGAAGTGTGATGGTGCGGTTGCTGCGGAGGGAGAGACCGACCTGTGGAAGGAATGGCCGCAGCTCTGTCAGCGGATGCTGACCTGCACAAGGTTTCCCCGGAGCAGCTTCAGCGTCACAGACACTGTAGCAGCGGTGCAGAGCGACCAGGCCTTGGGTTCGCTCTAGTGCAGCCACTGCCGCCATTTCACAGGAGAAGAGGGCACAGGATACAGGAGGGGGGGGTTGGGGGGGGTGGTGGGGGAAAGCACAGACTGGTCCCCAATCCCGACCCTGACCCCGACGGAGCTCGAGCGGGCAGCAATCCAGGATGGCAAGGCCACAGCACAATGTGATGAGGGCCAGTACCCATGGAAACGGGCATGGGGGGAGACATCAGGCAGGCATGAGGGGTAGTCAGGCCTTCCAAGTAACAGCCATCAGTCTGAGCCTCAGCTGGCCCCGTCTGGAGGGTCGAGTGGGGCTGATCGTCCTGGGGCGGCAGCGGCGCAGTGGTATTGTTGCTGGGCTAGTGACCCAGGGTAATGCTCTGGGGACCTGGGTTCAAATCCCACCACGGCAGATGGTGAAATTTGAATTCAATAAAAATGTGGTATTAAAAACCTGACGGTGACCACAAAACCCAAGCTGATTGTGGCAAAAACCCATCTGGTTCCCTCATGCCCTTTAGGGAAGGAAATCTGCCGTCCTTACCTGGTCTGGCTGACATGTGACTCCAGACCCACAGCAACATGGTTGGCTCTCAACTGCCCTCTCCAATGGCCGAGCAAGCCACTCAGTTCAAGGGCAATTAGGGATGGGCAACAAATGCTGGCCTTGCCCATTTGCTGCTCACACAGTTCTGAGAGGTGTATAAAATCACTGTCCATTGCCTCCTCAATGATGTTAATTGGCCTTTAATTGCTCATTTCCAAAGGGTCATCAAGGAGCGAGGAGATGGTGGCATAGTGCTAATGTCACTGGGCTAGTAATCCAGAGGCCCAGGTTAGTGCTCTGGGGACAAGGGTTCAAATCCCACCATGGTGGTTGGTGGAATTTAAATTCAATTAATAAAAATCTGGAATTGAAAGACACTCTCAGTGATGGTGACCATGAAACTATTGTCACTTGTCATCAAAACCCATCTGGTTCACTAATGCCCCTTTAGGGAGGGAAATCTGCCTTCCTTACCCGGTCTGGCCTACATGTGACTCCAGACCCACTAGCCATGTGATTGACTCTTAACTGCCCCTCTGAAATGACCGAGCAAGACACTCAGTTTGTCAAGGGCAATTAGGGATGGGCAACAAATGCTGGCCTGGCCAGTGATGCCCACAGCGAATGAATATTTTTTTTTAAAAAAGCCCCCGTTCAGATCGCTGTCTGACCCTGCCGCAGTTGCATATTCCAGTGTGATGACATCAGAGGGGCCGACCAGACGCCATTTCACACAATTTCACGACAGCCTCCATCGCTGCCCAATTTTAAGGGGCGAAATCCCAGCCATTGGGATGGAAGGAGATGCTGAGCAGGGAAAGAGATAGGGGGGCGATTATTTAGAACGCTTCTTTGTACTTTGTGGAACACTGCTGTCTATATTAAGGGACACTGTTACAGGGTAGATGTAATCCAGTAAAATGATAAAAAAAAAGATCCCCAGCATTTATTAGGCCAGGATAAAGACAGCCCTGTAGGTGATACAAAACACTCCTCTAATATACTATGAAACACTGCGTGCTGATAATGGCCTCATCATTTACAATGCTTGGGCATTTACTGTACAACACGGCTTTACAGGATAGAAGCTCCGATTAACAATACAGTCTGATAAAGGATAATGAAGCATTGTTTAGCAGGCCCCTGACAGTTGGATGAGCTGTTCTTTAGTGGGTTCAGCCTTGTTGGAACCAGGCCCTGTTGGGACATCTTCCCCCAATGCCTCCTCATTTAATTGACTGTTCTCCAGGGAGCACTCAGACTTTTAAGCTCAGCCTTGACAATAATGGTTTTCCCTGATGTATGAACAAGGCTGTGAGAACATCGCGATTACAGAAAGACAACTGGAGACAAGGAACGAGGAGTCGGGAGCTTCCCAGGAGCACAATGTTTGGGAATTCGCACGGCGTTCCACAGGGAAACAGCCTCTGTTCTGCACCACATCCCCTCCCACACCTCCAACACACACACACACACACACTCACGCACATTCGTGCACACACACACACTCGTGCACACAAACTCGCGCACACACACACTCGCACACACACTCACACTCGCACACACACGCACGCGTGCACACACACTCATGCGCGCGCGCGCACACACACACAATTTGTGTAGCACAATATATACGCCATCCAAAACCATACTGAATGATAAGAGGTGAATTGGGATTTGTATTCTTCACTTCAATCAGGGATGGATTCTCTTAGAAATTGACTTAATTTCCCTTTAGCTCCCAGGTTTTTCCTGAGGAACCCAGCACTTCCCAGGGCACAGTTCCTTAGGCACCTATAGTCTTCTGACACCTCTGTTGGGTGGATATTATTCATGATTGAGTTCCAGGATTCTGACTCCAGCGACAGTGAAGGAACGGCCGATATATTTCCAAGTCAGGGTGGTGAGTGATTTGGAGGGGAACTTCCAGGTGGTGGTGTTCCCCATGTGTCTGCTGCCCTTGTCCTTCTAGATGGTAGAGGTCGTGGGTTTGGAAGGTGCTGTTGAAGGAGCCTCGGTGAGTTGCTGCAGTGCATCTTGTAGATGGTGTACACACACTGCTGCTACTGTGCGTCGGTGGTGGAGGGAGTGAATGTTTAAGGTGGTGCCAGCTAAAGTGGGCTTTCAAATTTGCCTTCCTGCTCGCTTGCTGGACCTGCATGGCACTCCGCGGGCAGCCACCAGGAGTGGCAACAGGTTTGCCCTCTCACACCACAGGCAAAGAGGGCAACTGATGAAACCTCCGCACACAACAGCCAAGCCCCCGCCTCCAGCCCTCCACCCACTCAATGCAGGTGGAGGACCAGAATAGGGATCCTCATGCCAGTGTGGTTTAGTGCAAGCTCGCAAGACAGGAGCCATATGTTTCTATAAAGAAAAGTTGCGGCTCAATAGCAGCATAATTCATCAGTTGGCAAAGTGTCACTGCAAAACACATAAGTATATATTAAGCCCTTGGCACTGACATGGTGCAGATTACACTCCAAGTAAACAGTCAGGGAGATTTGTTTACAGTGAACACAGCTCCACAAGGGACTTTGCAAAAGCCAGAATTCTGAGCATCTGGAGAGGTTCCGGACACTATGCCACAATCGAGCTACTTCCTTTAATGGTCTTACCACTCGAGGAACGGCTGCTTCCTGGATTTGATGTAACCTCCATTAATTGTGCATCCCTGTCCACATATTTCTGATTGGTGACAGGTCCAAACCGGTCTGTGTGGAGATACGGGCGGCGCTAGACCAGGGCAGGGAGGGAGCAGACTGAAGCAATGGGCGGTGGGGTTGCCAACCCCGCCAAGGATTGCCCTGGAGACTCCAGGAACGAAAGGCTAACCTCCGGGGGACATCACTACATGTAAACCCAGCAGAAAAACGGTAGAGGCGTTAAACACTGTGTTTGTCCTTCTGATTCTAAAGCCAGAAAGATTTGCGTTCATATTAGGACCGTCCACAATCGCCCAACGTCTCATAAGGGCCCCACGGCCGGTTTTTGAAGCCCGTTGCGCCGTAGGACACGCGGCAGCCAGTCGGCGCACAGCAAGATCCCACACGCGGCTGGCATAAAAGCAAAATACTGCGGGTGCTGGAAACCTGAAGCAGAAAGGACAGAAACCGCTGGGAACAGCTCAGCGGGTCGGACGGGGTTTCCGCGGAGAGGAAAGAAACAGGTAACGTTTCGAGTCCGTATGACCCTTCTTCGTGTTGACTGAGGGATAAATATTGAACCGGGGGCTCCGGGGATAACTCCCCCCCTGCTCTTCTTCAGAATGGCGCCTGGGGATTTTTTTTTTTTGTCTCACATCTGCCCAAGAAGGCGGACGGGGCCTTCGGTTTAAGGCCTCATCCAGAAAGCAGCACCGTCGACTGTGCAGTGCGCCCTCAGTACTGCGCCGGAGTGTCGGCCTTGATTTCTGTGCTCAAACCCTGGAGTCGGACTTGAACCCAGACCCCCGGGACTTGGAGGTGAGAATGCTAACACCTGAGCCACGGCGGTCACGGGTAGACTGCAACGTTTAGTTTATTCATTATTAACGATCAGACATGGGAGAAAAACACAGCTTGACTGATCGGAGAATCACCCAGTTGGGCATTGGTTAATTATCCAATTGGCTGCGGGCGGGCGGAGCAGATTAAGGATGGGTGCGTTGGGTGTTTGGGGAGGGGTGGGGGGGTGGTGGCGGGTAGGTCAGAGGTCACATGATGACACTTCCAACCTCCAAGGCTTATGTCCAAACCAGAGATGTCCACCCTGGTGAGGGGGTGGGGTTCTGTCAGTCAGGCAGGACAGGTACAGTCCAGTTAAGACCCTGAACAAAGTGCCTTCTAGCAACAGCGTGGTTTCAGTATCACCCCACTTGCACCGGTGTGGCCTTTCTGTTGACCAGTCGGTTTGCCACATCGACCCCTCCTGTGTCAGCTGTGGCTGCTGTCCTGTTATTATAAACTTCACCAGGAGGGAAATGTGTCACGTGATCCAGTCTTAAGTTCACTTTTGCTTTGAGCAGACACACAGCTCTGATGTCTCCATAGCTTTTCTTCACAGTCACATAGTGCTGCATTTTCAACACTCTCTCATGCTGTGACTCAGTTGCGCTCTGACCAAAAGGTCAAGGGTCTTCTCATGCCACGTAGCACAATATAAGGCTGGTTCACCATGTCGTACCTGTACTTAATCTTGCTGCTACCTGTCTTAACACCGCTGCTACCATGTTCTGTTAGTATAATGGTATAAAACCTTGAGCTCATTTACTGTATAAAGTATAAGGCACCAATTGCTCCTAGAGGATTGGGGTAAACACGCTGTGGGTTAATTTATTAAGACTAGCCACACGAGAACAGTTATACATTGATATAGAGCTTGAAGATATCAGAGCTGTGCGTGTGTGCTCTGCTCAAAGCAAAAATGAAACTAAGACTGGATCACATGACACGTTTCCCTTCTAGTGATGGCATGCTGATATTCTTTAAAGGCATATCACAACAGTGCGATCTCTCACCCTGAAACAGGAGGCTCTGGGTTCAAGTCCCACCCCAAAGACTTGAACACTCAATCTAGGCTGACACTCCCAGTGCAGAGCTGAGGGAGTGCTGGACCTTCGGAGAGTTTTGTCTTTCAAATGAGACCTTAAAGCCCTCCTAAACGCCAAATACACCATAGCATGGTTTAAAGAAGAGCAGGGGAGTACTCCCCCACCATCTTGGTTAATATTTATCCCTCAACCAGTATCACTCAAAGCAGATAATCTGATCATTATCACTGTGGGAGCTTTCTACATGCAAAGTGCATTAGCTGCATTAAAACAGTGACCACACTACAAAACTATGTCACTGGCTGGTAAAGATGTCATGAAAGAGAGCATATGAAGGCAAATACTTCATTCATTGCATCGCTGAGACAACTGAGGCGTGCTCATTGTCAGGCACAGTTAGTGTCTTGAGGCCCCCTTCTCCCCTCTCCCGTGTACTTAGTGCGAGAGAGGATTGCTAGTGCAATGACAGCTTGTGCTGCAGGAGATACAGCAGAATAAACAGGTGACAGAATGGAATCAGTATTTTCCAGTGTGTGGCAGCTCGGCAAACAAACGTAGAGGGAAGATAATAAAGCAATTAAAACATAAAACAGGGGTCAAGGAACTCGCCGTGGTCAGAACGCATCCTCGCATGGGGGCAGGGGAGGGGCGTTGTTGTCTTTCACGGGATGTGGGCATCCCTGGCGAGGGCAGCATTTGTTGCCCATCCCCAATTGCCCTCGAACTGAGCTCGGCCAATTCATGGGGGGCAGTCAAGAGTCAACCCCATTGCTGTGGGTCTGGAGTCACATGTAGGCCAGACCGGGTAAGGACGGCAGATTTCCTTCCCTAAAGGGGCATTAGTGAACCAGTTGGGGTTTTTACGATAATCGGCAATAGTTTCATGGTCACCTTTACCGAGACTAGCTTTATATTCCAGATTTATTAATTGAATTCAAATTCCACCGGTTGCTGTGGGCCTCTGGATTACCAATCCAATGACATTACCCCTGAGGATCTTGAATACCTCTATCAAGTCTCCTCTCAGCCTTCTTTACTCCAAAGAAAACAGTCCCAGCCTCTCCAATCTATCCACATAGCTACACTTCTTTATCACTGGAATCATTCTTGTGAATCTCCTCTGTACTCTCTCCAATGCCTTCACATTCTTCCTCAAGTATGGCGCCCAGAACACTACTCCAGTTGGGGCCTAACTCATGCACCTAGTCTTAATAAATGAACCCACAACTTGTTTGACCAATCCTTTATGGGAAATTGGCGTTTGGTGCCTTGTATAGTAAATAAGCTGAAAGTATAATATCATTATAATAACACAACGTGTACAAGGCAGGGTACTGAGCAGGCACACCTCCTCTGAGTGCCGCCTGTCTGTGATACATGGCTGCTGATGTCACAGATACCTCATAGTCTACATCACTCAGTAGCCTGTCTATTCTATTAACCCATTACAGTACAGCCAACACCTCCCCTAAAGTGTCCAACTCTGTTTACATAGTAGGCCTTATACTACATCCTGGTACTTGGCGTGGGTCACACTGAGCCAAATTTAATTGGACACACGACAGCTATCCCTCATTTAGGGCCCCTAATGTGCTCCTGAAAACTGGGGCGCTAAATAAAAACACACTAATTTTGTTTATTCGCTGGCAAGGCCAGCATTTATTGCCCATCCCTAATTGCCCTTGTTCAGAGGGCATTTAAGAGTCAATCACGTTGCTGTGGGTCTGGAGTCACATGTAGGCCAGAGCAGGTAAGGACGGCCAGGTTTCCTTCCCTAAAGGGCATCAGTGAACCAGATGGGTTTTTACGATGATCGGCAATAGTTTCATGGTCATCATTAGACTTTAATTCCAGGTTTTTATTGAATTCAAATTTCACCATCTGCCGTGGTGGGATTTGAACCCTGGTCCTCAGAGGGTTACCTTGCTGCAAGAAAACATGTGGAAAGAAAGGTCACTCTACTACGTTCTCGTCCCCTATGGGGCGATGCCTCCTGTCTTCCTCCCCGCTCATTGCAGCCGCAAAGGACACAGCCTGAAGTAAGACAGCGCAAAGGAAGCTACCAGGAATCATCCTTTCCTGATCCGGGAGCATTCCTTTCAGGACGGAAACCAGGACATTCCGGCGCCTCCCAAACCTTTTCCTGGCGTGACCCTATCTTAACGTCTCAGACTCTGTGTGACCGCTTCATGGGAAAATTTGAGGGATACAAGGGCTGCTGAGTGGGCCTCAGTTGTTGAGCAGGGGGGATGTGGGAGGACAGGGGTTAAATGTTGGGGGAGTTGATGAGAAGACAGGGTTTCTACAGAGACCGACCCTGTCACAGGCTTTTTTTGCAGCTGCAATTGAGCCTCAGAGAGCAGTCCCTCAGTCCGCGCCCACCAATAGAATAAAACCTGAGAACTTAAAGGGACCTCACAGCTGTCAGAAAACGGTCCATAGATGCTTTGGAGCTTGTAACCCCAAAATCTGGTTCCCACGATTGGGAGTCACGACCTGCAGTCTGGGCCGTAAGGCTTCCACCAGGACACCAGCCTAGGGCGCAGCAGCCTCCCCCCCGAGTAGCTGCACCGGGGCCGAGCCTGAGGCCTCGGGCCAGGCCGGCGGCTATCCTGGATCGCGGTGACCGGGCCGGGCGAGTGGGAGTTCCCACAGGGGGCCGGAACCCCGACTGGAGGGCACAGGGTGGAGGGCCGCCATGTTTGTGGATCTGCTCAAGGCGCTGGGGCCGGGACTGGCAACTGAATCCTACTTGGCGACATGGTGGGGGGAGGGGGGACAACGAGCGGCCTCCCAAACCTCAGTTCACCATCTTCGCCGTTGTCGACCACCACTTAGTGTCTCCCCTCTCCAGACCACCGGCCAGGGCGCTGCCATCTTGGTGAGCATGGTGGTGGCTTACCTTTATATAGCACCATTTCCCAAAGGCATAAAACAGACACAGACTGGCAAAGAGGGAGATGCAGCCCACACTGCGTTGTGCTGGCGTTAACACCATTTGCCCAAGGTAGGAACCAGAGAGCCCAGCGACTAAACATATTTAAAAAGGGCAGGAAGTTTCACCCCACAAGCCGCTGGATCCAGCATCTCATCGTTTCGGTAACCAGAGTGGAACGAGGTCTGAATGAAACTCGACACGAGAAACCAGCTCAGCCTTTTAAATGGTAAGCACTGATTTAATAACCCCGCCGTAATATGCTTAACACATTACATGTGTCACCTTTGTGAGTGAGTTCCATTGGTAACGGAAAACTATTAACACTAGATAGGCGACTGCCTCTGCTTAATGTGACTGTGTGAGGATGGATGACAGAAAGCTTTTTCAGAGATGTAGGTTTTAAGGAGGATCATTAAATAGAGGTAGAGGTTTAGGCCTCCTCCTCACCTCGCCCATGCTTGTGGAGTGGTGTCTGTCAGGTTTTTTGTAACCAATTGTCTCTCTCTCGAAAGGAGAAAGATGCCTATAGTCCTCTGTGAACAGCAGTTAATTACCTTACCTAATCGTTTAGGTGCGGGAGGGGGGAATTCCAGAGCTTAGGGTCCAGGGCCTAAGGCCAGAGCCCTACCTAACACAAAGGAAGGTGGTTGTGGTTGTTGGGGGTCAGTCAGCTCAGTCCCAGGACATCACTGCAGGGGTTCCTCAGGCCTCGGCCCAACCATCTTCAGCTGCTCCATCAACGACCTTCCCTCCATCATAACTTGCTGATGATTGTCCAATGTTCTGCTCCATTGGCAGCTCCTCAGATAATGAAGCAAACCTGTGCTCACACGCAGCTAGGTCTGGGCAGCGATCAGGGTCAGGTTGGTAAGCAGTAAGCAATGCTTGCCCTCGGCGATGACCATCTCCAACGAGAGGGAGAGTCCAAACATCTCCCCTTGACATTCAACGGCAATGTTTTCGGCGTACAGGCCACGGCGGTTCAAGATGGTGGCTCAGCACCACGTCCTCAAGGGCAATTAGGGACGGGAAATAAATGCCGGCCTTGCCAGTGACACCCTCACCCCGTGAATGAATAAATAAAAGGAAGATGGTGAAGGTGCAGCCACCAAAGTTGGGGCAAAGGAAATGGGGGATGTGTAAGAGGCTAGAGTTGGAGTGATGCAGAGTTCTTGGAAGGTTAGAGGGCTGGAAGAGGTTCAATGGATAGGGAGCGGGTGAGGACACGGAGGGATTAGCACACAGGGATAAGAATGTTTTTTAAAATAATACATCTCTGCAGCACGAGGGAGAATGTGCAGCGTTACGAGGAGAAGGCGGAAGATTGGCACGACGTGAATTGCTCATTCGGAGAGCCAGTATGGGCAGGATGGGCCGAATGGCCTCCCTCTGCCGCCGTAACAGCTCTGCGGTTAAACTCCAGGCAGCTCACTGTCCCACAAATCCATAAAACATGAAATTAAAGTTCGGCACCGGCCACCGGACACTTTCTGATTCCAACGCGTACGCGTGAGGTCAGCCTGAGTTCACAAAGGGTTATCTAACTGCAGCCGTCGGGGATTTATTACCATCCGGAGCTGCAGGGAAATGAAACAGTTAAGCCGTCCCTTGCGGCTTTGGTAACGCTGGACGAGCAAACCGGCCCTGGTTTCCCTCATTATTTAACAAGGGTTCTTCCTGAGCTCCGCTCTCTGGAGCTGGGCCCACCAGGCCAAGGCCCGAGTTCTCCTGGCCCCGCCGTTGGGGAAGCGATGGGTCAGACAGAAGCCCATCGGCTTTCAGCGGGTGAGGCGGGAAGATCCCGGCCTGAGGCACGTGGTTTGTCCTGGCCAGTCCGAAGGGCACAGGGCAGCCACGGGTGAAACGGAAGGTTAGGCCCAGGATGTGGCGTGCGCCCTGTTATTGTAGCTCGCTCTCGGTATTTAATTCGCTTCTCACTCCGGGAGAGATCTTGCCGGAGGCCACGGGTCTTCCTTCAAAAAGGACATTTATTCACAGCTAATTATTTGCGACGGTTTAAGTAAGGGCCAAGACGTAGCTGGAGCTGAGGTGCTACTCAGCCATTTTCTCTCAACGAGTGACGTAGCAGCTTACGCACAGGCTCAGTAGCTACCGTCAGAGTTGACCTTTGACTCTGCAGCGCGAGGAGTGCGTAGGGAAGCCGAGGCTGACAATGTGGAGTGAAACGGATGGTGAGGGTTGGCGGTGGGGGGTGTGGGGAGGGGGTGGGTGGTGCGGGGAAGTCAGGAATCATTTTCTTTTGGGTGGCGGAGCTGGGGATCGAGGAGAAACATCAAAGAGAGAGAGGGGCAAAAAAAAAAATCACATCGTTTGGTCAAGGGAGTGAAACCGCAATGTCTTGAGTTAACTTTTCCTTAAGCCTTTTACTGATGATGACCTCCCGGCTACCAACCACGGCAGCCCCCTGGCGAGGGGGGGCTTGGGAGACAGTGCAGTGCGTCTGTCCGCAAGGGTCTTTGTCACGCAGGTCAAGCTATCAGCAGGATTTAAGGCCACAAGAGCTGCTGGATGTCATTTTCTGCTGCGTGGGTGACTGGTCACTTGGGAACATAAAGGAAGACTTGCATTTCTATAGCGCCTTTCACGACCTCAGGATATCCCCAAGTGATTTCCGGTTAATTAAGTGCTTTTTCTGCAGCGTAGTCTCTGTTACATTGTAAGAGAAGTGGCAGCCAATTTGCACACAGCAAGCTCCCACAAACAGCAATGTGATGATGACCAGATAATCTGCTTTTTTTATATATATATGAGGTGTTGGGCTGGGGTGAGTATTGGCCGGGCCATCAGAGATAACCCACCCCTGCTCTTCTCCAAAACTGTGTCACGGGATCTTATACATCCACCTGGGAGAGGAGAGGGGGGCCTCAGTTTAACACTTCCGATGAGAGATGAAACGTCAGCCCTGTTTCTCTCTCCACAGAATGCTGCCTGACCTGCTGGGTATTTCCAGAATTTTCTCTTTTTGCCTCAGTTTAACATCTCCACTGAAAGGCGACACCTCCCTCAGTCCTGCGCTGAAGGGGCAGCTGAGATTTTCATGCTCAAGTCCTGGGGTGGCACTTGAACCCACGATACTTGAAGGCTAGAGCGTTGCCACCTGAGATATGGTTAAACGCCTTAGTGGGTATAATTCTTAATAAAATAGCTTTCCTGAGTATAAGGCACAAAAGCAGAAAAGGAGGCCATTCAGCCCATTGTACCTGAAGTCCAGAAGAGTAAGAGGCAACTTAATTGAAACCTTTAAGATCCTGAGGGGTCTTGACAGGGAGGATGTGGCGGTTTCCTCTACATTGGAGAGACCAAACGCAGACTGGGTGACCGCTTTGCAAAACACCTTTGGTCTGTCCGCAAGCATTACCCAGACCTCCCTGTCGCTTGCCATTTCAACACTCCACCCTGCTCTCATGCCCACATGTCCGTCCTTGGCCTGCTGCATTGTTCCAGTGAAGCTCAACGCAAACTGGAGGAACAGCACCTCATCTTCCGATTACGCACTTTACAGCCTTCCGGACTGAATATTGAGTTCAACAATTTTAGATCATGAACTCTCTCCTCCATCCCCACCCCCTTTCCCATCCCTCCCTTTTTTTTCCAATAATTTATATAGATTTTTCTTTTCCCACCTATTTCCATTATTTTTAAATGTATTTCCATCCATTGTTTTATCTATACCTTTTAGCCTTTTTCGATTCCTTCATCCCACCCCCACTAGGGCTATCTGTACCTTGCTCGTCCTGCTTTCTACCCTTAATTAGCACATTCCTTAGATAATATCACCACCTTCAACACCTCTTTGTCCTTTTGTCTGTGACATCTTTTGGTTATCTCCACCTATCACTGGCCCTCTATCCAGCTCTACTTGTCCCACCCCCCCCTTAAACCAGCTTATATTTCACCTCTCTTCTATTTTTCCTTAGTTCTGTTGAAGGGTCATTCGGACTCGAAACGTTAACTGTGTTCCTCTCCGCAGATGCTGTCAGACCTGCTGAGTTTTTCTAGGTATTTTTGTTTTTGTTGTGGAGAGGATGTTTCCTCTTGTGGGAGAATCTAGAACTAGGGGGTCACTGTTTAAAAATAAGGGGTCGCCCACTTAAAACAGAGATGAGGTGAAATTTCTTTCACCCAGTGGGTCGTGAGTCTTTGGAACTCTCTTCCTGAAAAGGTGGTGGAAGCAGAGTCTTTGAATATTGTTAAGGCGGAGGTGGATAGATTCTTGGTAAGCAAGATAGCCCCCACATGTAGAGAATTGAGTTTAGTAAGATGCCAGTATCTTTCAATTTCATCCTTAGCTATTTCAGGAAGAGTGCATGTTGCCCATATAGGCGCAATATATGCAATAGTTTTTACACATATATGCATAGGATTATAACCTAAAGTCACTGCAGGGCATCGATTAGGTTATCGGGGGTAGGTGGGGTGCAGGTTTCAGGTTCCTATCAGATCCGCCACAATCTTATTAAATGACGGAGAAGCCTCGAGGGGCTGAATGGCCTACTCCCTGCTCCTTGTTCATATGTTCACATGTACCTGTACTGGCTCAATAAGGAGCTATCCCCTTAGCTCTGTTCCACTTCTCTTTCCTTATATCAATTTTCCTATTATGGATTCTTCTTCAAACACTTTTTTTAGCTTCAGGCCTCACACATCCAAACAGCTGTGCGTAAAAAAAAAAATCTCATTTATTCCTTTAGTGCCGATCGTAAATCTGTGTTCTCCAGTTACCAGCCAAGGGGAAATATTTCCCTATTTATTTTATCAAATGCTGCTTAATTGGATTTATATAGTTCCTTCAACATCAGAAAACCCACCGAGCGTTTACATACAAGTGCAAACAGATGTTGAGGCACAGTTAGGTAAAGTTGGGGGTCAAAGAGTTGGGGTTTCAAACAGGGTTTGGAAGGTTAGGAACGAAGTAGGCTGAGAATGGGGTTTGGGGAGGGAACTCTAAATGGAGAGGGTGAAAACCATATTAACCCTACCCCACCCCCACTCTGGAACTCTGGCCATTTGCTGCTCTGCTTCTATCGGCTCTGTGCTTGCTTGAACAACATTGGCTTCCACTCCGGCCACTCTCACTCTCGTGGACAAATCCCTCCGTGGCTCCATCGCCTTCTCCAAACCTAAAGCCTCTGGCGAACTCTTGCATTCCCCCAATTCCACCCTCTTGAGCATCCCCAATTTCCTAACCCCACGCCCTCAGCCCTCCCTCACCCACCCACCCACCCACCCAGCCGGCTATTGGCAGCCTTATGCCCCAAGCTCTGGAGCTCCCTCTCTAAGCCTACGCCGCGGAATCCGTGACAATGCTCCGGTTGAAGCGCCTTGGGGTGTTTTACCAGCTGACGGGCGCTATATAAACGCAGGCTGGTGCTGAGGCGGAGCAAGGCATGCGAAGGAGGGGAAAGTCAGAATAGCAGAGTCTCTGTGGTGGCAAATCTACTTTTACACTAAAACTAGCAAGGAGAAAAATGTGGTTTTTAAATAGCTGCAGCTGAAAGATCCACTTAAAAAAGGAGGGATAGCGTGTCGGTCTGAGTCAACTTACAGCAAACAGCACCACCTATACCCAAAGCAGCAGAACTGGAAGGGAACCAGTCACACCAAGAATTCCAGGAACTGGTGAAGTGGGGGGGAGCCTTCCCTGCGCTTAAAAAAGCACCTTCCACAACTCAGGACACCCCAAGGCAATTTACAACCAGTTTGAAACCTGGTCACTGTTGTAAGGCAGGAAATTCCCCAATAAAAAGCATGGGCAAACAACACCGAGGTTATCGCCAGGTAGTCTGCTTTAGCGGCCGTGGTGGAGGGATATATTTCGCCGGGGCTCTGCTGCTCGCTTGATACCTGCCGTGGGATCTTTCACACCAGCCTGAGAGAGCAGGCCGGGCCTCCCGTTTAATCTCCCACTCCACAGCGCAGCACTCCCCTCAGTTGAATATCATGTCACCCTAGGCTTTGTGCTCAAATCCCTCAACCTGAGAGGAAAGAGGGGTTAAGGTTTTGGATGTGGAGCATTTGCTTTATCCCTCAATCAATTCCCCATCCTCCAGCCCACCCATCCCAGTCATGGAGGGTGAATTCACTGATATAAATCTCCCTGCGCTACGTCCCTCTCTGTGTCCTTCTCTCAGGTCCAACCCCAACATTGTCATCAAACCCGCTGACAAGGGTGGTGCTGTTGTTGTCTGGCGCACTGACCTCCACCTCGCGGAGGCTGAGCATCAACTCGCAGACACCTCCTCCTACCTATCCCTGGACCATGACCCTACCACTGAACATCAAGCCATTGATTTCAGGACTGTCACTGACCTCATCTCCTCTGGAGATCTTCCTCCCACAGCTTCCAACCTGATAGTCGCCCAACCTCGGACGGCCCGCTTCTACCTCCTACCCAAAATCCACAAACAGGACTGTCCCGGCAGACCGATCGTGTCAGCCTGTTCCTGCCCCACGGAACTCATTTCTCATTATCTTGACTCCCTTCTCTCTCCCCTTGTCCAGTCCCTTCCCACCTCCAGCTGTGATTCCTCTGACACCCTACATCATATCAACAATTTCCAGTTCCCTGGCCCCAACCGCTTCCTCTTCACCATGGACGTCCAATCCCTCTACACCTCCATCCCCCACCAGGATGGTCTGAGGGCCCTTAGCTTCTTCCTTGAACAGAGGCCCCAACAATCCCCATCCACCACTACTCTCCTCTGTCTGGCTGAACTTGTTCTCACACTGAACAATTTCTCCTTTAACTCCTCTCACTTCCTCCAAATAAAAGGTGTGGCTATGGGTACCCTCATGGGCCCCAGCTATGCCTGTCTCTTTATGGGGTATGTGGAACATTCCTTGTTCCAGTCCTACTCCGGCCCCCTCCCACAACTCTTTCTCCGGTACATCGATGATTACTTCGGTGCTGCTTCATGCTCTCGTCGGGACCTGGAAAAATTTATTAACTTTGCTTCCAATCTCCACCCCTCCATCATTTTCACATGGTCCATCTCTGACACTTCCCTTCCCTTCCTTGACCTCTCTGTCTCAATTTCTGATGATAGACTGTCCACCAATATCCATTTCAAGCCTACCGACTCCCACAGCTACCTCGACTACAGGTCCTCACACCCTGCTTCCTGTAAGGACTCCATCCCATTCTCTCAGTTCCTTCGCCTCCGTCGCATCTGTTCTGATGATACTACCTTCAAAAACAACTCCTCTGACATGTCCTCCTTCTTCCTTAACCGAGGTTTTCCACCCACGGTCGTTGACAGGGCCCTCAACCGTGTCCGGCCCATCTCCCGTGCATCCGCCCTCACGCCTTCTCCTCCCTCCCAGAAATATGATAGGGTCCCCCTTGTCCTCACTTATCACCCCACCAGCCTCCGCATTCAAAGGATCATCCTCCGCCATTTCCGCCAACTCCAGTATGATGCCACCACCAAACACATCTTCCCTTCACCCCCCCGGCGGCATTCCATAGGGATCGTTCCCTCCGGGACACCCTGGTCCACTCCTCCATCACCCCCTACTCCTCAACCCCCACCTATGGCACGTCCCCATGCCCACGCAGAAGATGCAACACCTGCCCCTTCACTTCCTCTCTCCTCATCGTCCAAGGGCCCAAACACTCCTTTCAAGTGAAGCAGCATTTCACTTGCATTTCCCCTAACTTAGTCTACTGCATTCGTTGCTCCCAATGCGATCTCCTCTACATTGGAGAGACCAAACGCAAACTGGGCGACCGCTTTGCAGAACACCTGCGGTCTGTCCGCAAGAAAGACCCAAACCTCCCTGTCGCTTGCCATTTTAACACTCCACCCTGCTCTCTTGCCCACATGTCTGTCCTTGGCTTGCTGCATTGTTCCAGTGAAGCCCAACGCAAACTGGAGGAACAGCACCTCATCTTCCGACTAGGCACTTTACAGCCTTCCGGGCTGAATATTGAATTCAACAACTTTAGATCTTAAACTCCCTCCCCCATCCCTACCCCCATTTCCGTTTCTTCCCCCTCTCTTTTGTTTTTTCCAATAATTTATATAGATTTTTCTTTTCCCACCTATTTCCATTATTTTTAAATCTATAACTGTAATACCCTGTCAGTCTTTCCACCCCACCCCCATTAGAGCTGTACCTTGAGTGTCCTGCCATCCATTCTTAATTAGCACATTCGTTTAGATAATATCACCACCTTCAACACCTCTTTGTTCCTTTGTCTGTGACATCTTTTGATTAGCTGCTGCTATCACTGCTTGCTTGTCCCTACAACCACCGCCCCCCCAACTTCTCTCCCCCCCACAACCTTAAACCAGCTTATATTTCACCCCTCTCCTAACTTCACTCAGTTCTGCTGAAGGGTCATGAGGACTCGAAACGTCAACTCTTTTCTTCTCCGCCGATGCTGCCAGACCTGCTGAGTTTTTCCAGGTAATTCTGTTTTTGTTTTGGGTTTCCAGCTTCTGCAGTAGTTTTTTGTTTTTATCCTTGCTAATGATGTACTGCGGAAGATACTTGGTGAATTTTTGTTTGTGCCGGATACTGGTTGTTTGGATTTCTGGTTTCAGCCACGGATGTTGACAGAGTCCAGAATCCCTGAAGATTACTGCCATGCTTGAGAAAACATCGATTGGTGTATAAAGAAAAATGTGGTGTTAGCGCTTCTGTGTGCTCAGCGCCGCATATCACTGGCAGCTCATTAGCTTCTCAGTGGCCGGAGGGGAAATCAACTCACAGAATCAGAAAGCACCGAAGGAGGCTGTTCAGCCCATCACCAACGATGCTGGCCTTCTGGAAAAGCTGTCGCGTTAGAGAGTATAACTCCCCACTCTTTCCTCGCAGCCCCGAAAGAGGCTTCTTTTCGTGTACATACCTAACTCTCCTTTGAAAGTTTACCATTGGCTCTGCTCCCACCTCCCTTTCAGGCAGGTCGCTGCATCAATAAAGAAAATCTTCCTCAGCGCCCCTCGGGTGTGCCAATTACCTTACTATACGCTCGGGTTGCCAACGCTCCTAAAGTGGAAACAGTTTCTCTTTCGTGGGATGTGGGCGTCGCTGGCAAGGCCAGCATTTGTTGCCCATCCCTAATTGCCCCTTGAACTGAGAGGCTTGCTCGGCCATTTCAGGGGGCAGTTAAAAGTCAACCACATGGCTGTGGGTCTGGAGTCACCTGTAGGCCAGACCGGGTAAGGATGGCAGATTTCCTTCCCTAAAGGGGCATTAGTGAACCAGATGGGTTTTTACAACAACTGATGGGTTTTTGTGACAACTGGTGATCAATTCCCAATTTTATTAATTGAATTTAAATTCCACCAGCTGCCATGGTAGGATTTGAACCCGGAGTATTCAGCTGTTCATTATATTACAGCATCTAGTGACATTACCAGTACACCACCGTCTCCATCGTTTTTCCATTGAAGTCAATAGGATAGATGTACAACAGGCCATGAATGTCACCCGAGACTCGCTATCACCCAATTTATGCCATCAGACAAAGTGAAGAGAACTGTAAAATGGTGTCTCGCTCAGCTTTCGAATGCCAGCTCACACTGGACTGTGGAGCTATTGTTCACCTCGTATCGTCAACTTCACAGGTTCAAGATTGAGAGAAGAAGCAAAAAAAAGGAGACAAGAAATATGAAGTAAGGAAGAAAGACTTGCATTTATCTCGCTCGAATGTCGCAAAGTGCTTTAGAGCCAATGACGGACTTTTTGAAGTGTAGTTGCTGTTGGAATGTAGGAAATGCGGCAGCCAATTTGTGCACAGAAAGATCCCAGGGGCACCAATGTGATAGCGACCGGGTCATCTGTTTTTGTTATCTTAATTGAGGGACACATATCGGTCAGGACGCCCAGGATAACCCCTGCATTTCTTCAATATGGTGCAGGGCCTCTGATTAACATCGCATCCAAAGGACAGCACCGCTGACAGTGCAGCACTCCTTCAGTGATGCACTGGAGCATCAGCTGATGTTTTTGCACTCATGCCCCTGGAACCTTGAGACTCAGGTGCTTCAAACTGAGCCACAGCTGACACTCAAAAAGGGACCAAGTGGAGGGGATAAAAAAGATCAATGAAGAGAATTGGAAAATGATCAAGAAGCAGGGCTGTGATGCCCTCAGTAGTGTAATATCCCCTCGGCAAGGTGCTCAAGGGCTGTGTAGCTTCACTGACTCACAAAGTCAGTGGGAGAGAAATCTGTCTGTGTAGCACTGGTGCTTATAGGGACAGGTTTCTCCCCCAGTTCCTCAGGAGAGGAATGGAGAAAATTGGGGAACTCAATCATGGCTCTGAGCATTGAGAGGTAGTGTGGACATCTTAGGGGTGATGGTGGCGTAGTGGTAATGTCACAGAGGCCCAGGCTAATGCTCAGCAGAATATGGGCTCAAATCCCACCATCACAGCAGCTGGTGGAGTTTGAGTTCCATTAATAAACCTGGGATATGCAGATAGATTTGCTAAAAGTGACCATGACCAGGATTCACAGCCCCCGCCGCAGCGTGTCTCCCCCTGTTGGATGCAGCGAGCGATCTTCATTTCCACTTAGAAAGGAAGAACATTACCCTGGGTCTCTGAAATACTAATTCAGTGACAATACCACTATGCCACCACCTCCCCATTAGAACATTACCCCACCAGCCTCCGCATTCAAAGGATCATCCTCTGCCATTTCCGCCAACTCCAGCATGATGCCACCACCAAACACATCTTCCCTTCACCCCCCCGGCGGCATTCCGTAGGGATCGTTCCCTCCGGGACACCCTGGTCCACTCCTCCATCACCCCCTACTCCTCAACCCCCACCTACGGCACCTCCTCATGCCCACACAGAAGATGCAACACCTGCCCCTTCACTTCCTCTCTCCTCACCGTCCAAGGGCCCAAACACTCCCTTCAAGTGAAGCAGCATTTCACTTGCATTTCCCCTAACTTACTCTACTGCATTCGTTACTCCCAATGCGGTCTCCTCTACATTGGAGAGACCAAACATAAACTGGGCGACCGCTTTGCAGAACACCTGCGGTCTGTCCGCAAGAAAGACCCAAACCTCCCTGTCGCTTGCCATTTTAACACTCCACCCTGCTCTCTTGCCCACATGTCTGTCCTTGGCTTGCTGCATTGTTCCAGTGAAGCCCAACGCAAACTGGAGGAACAGCACCTCATCTTCCGACTAGGCACTTTACAGCCTTCCGGGCTGAATATTGAATTCAACAACTTTAGATCTTGAACTCCCTCCCCCATCCCCACCCCCTTTCCGTTTCTTCCCCCTCCCTTTTGTTTTTTCCAATAATTTATATAGATTTTTCTTTTCCCACCTATTTCCATTATTTTTAAATCTATAACTGTAATGCCCTGTCAGTCTTTCCACCCCACCCCCACTAGAGCTGTACCTTGAGTGTCCTGCCATCCATTCTTAATTAGCACATTCTCTTAGATAATATCACCACCTTCAACACCTCTTTGTTCCTTTTGTCTGTGACATCTTTTGATTAGCTGCTCCTATCACTGCTTGCTTGTCCCTACAATCACCACCCCCCCCCTCCCCAACTTCTCTCCCCCCACACCCCCCACCTTAAACCAGCTTATATTTCACCCCTCTCCTAATATCACTCAGTTCTGTTGAAGGGTCATGAGGACTCGAAACGTCAACTCTTTTCTTCTCCGCCGATGCTGCCAGACCTGCTGAGTTTTTCCAGGTAATTCTGTTTTTGTTTTTTTTATCATTTCCACTTTGTTTGGTGGGGCTGTAATGTCCTGCCTGGCAGGAGGGGGTCATAAAATCCTGGCCCACGAATTGTTGTTCAAAAACCCATCTGGTTCATTAATGCCCCTTTAGGGAAGAAACCTGCCCTCCTTACCCGGTCTGGCCTACACACGACTCCAGACCCACAGCAATGTGGTTGACTCTTAACTGCCCCTCTGAAATGGCCCAGCAAGCCGCTCAACTCAAGGGCAATTAGGGATGGGCAACAAATGCTGGCCTTGCCAGCGACGCCCACACCCCACAAAAGAATGAACAGAAAATAAAAATGTGAACGTGCTACACTCATCCCAAAAACCCCTTGGCTGGGAAACCCAGTTGCTTGCTTCACCCAGAGCCACCATCACAGATGCCGCTAATTCCCAAATTTGTAGCGGTCAGTCTATATGTGGTTCGCAGCCTCCCTGGTGAGCAACTCGCCAACACAGGTGGGGGGAAATCCTTCTCTAAGGCCGGGCAGCCTTCTTGTCGTTAAGTAAACACAGCTTTAGGTCAGTCAGAGTTTAATTGCATAACCGCTGCAGCTGCAAATTTAAAAAAAAAATGGAGTGTGCGTTGTATCCCAAGGACACCATGATTTGTCAGGGAATGGTGTAGAAGGTCATATGCTTTAGGCTTCAGCTCAGTAGCACTCAGCATTTTAATGTGATACTCGTGCACTGAGTGTACTCGATTTCGACATGTAACACAGTTGGTTGAGCCAGTTGGAACAGTTCAAGAAAGTTGGGCCCTTCGCATTTATCTGCAGAAAGTGCAGTTTCAAAGAACAGGGGCCAGACACTCGCTTGGAACTGAGAGGAGGAATTGGCTACCTCCCTCTGCTCTGTGCTGCACATTAACTCCTGTCCCTCAGACCAGGGAAGTTGTTGACTTGTTGACAATGTGGGCCTGTGTCACGTCTGAGACCACAGCTGCAGGGTCGGCTTGAACCAGACCTGAATAAAACCACCGCTTAAAGTCTTACAGACTTTGGGACTGGTGAGAAAAAACAAGCTCGTAAAGTTATTGAGCAATTCCTGTTCAGCACGTCTTATAAACCACAGCGAGTTACAGACCAATGTGGCGTACACATGTTGTGCAGTCTCTCCTAAATTAAAAACCACTCAATTCTGAATTTAATTTTATTTAGTGTTAAATTTCTCTACTTTGCAATATTCTTACTTTGCTTAATTCAGGTCCACATTTTTAATGCAAGTTACCAGGAATGGATTCCAACGTGTGCCCCATGCTCACACAGCGTCTTTCACAATCTTAGCCTGTCTCAAGGCACATTGGGCAGCATCGTCCCCGATTCGCACTAAAGTGCGGTAGCGAGTGGGTAACTCGACACTTCACCCGCCGGCCGCAATGGTGGCTTTTCACGCTGCATCGTCCCAAGCCCGCCGCCTTAACTGTGCATTCCCGGGATACAGGCTGTTCCGGGGGCAGGTGGGCTCTGTTTCGCCTGCACACCCTGTCGCCTCGCTTCTTCATCACCCCGGGCGCCACGTTTAAACCACAGCCGCGCTCAGTGCTTCCAGCCCAGGGCTGCAGCAGGGAAGACATGGTCCTGAAGGGCAAGAGGACTGCAGCCCTCAAGCACCTTTTGGACGCTGTGGAGGCCCCGCTGTGTTGTCCTCTACCCCCACTCTGGCCGCAGGAGGGGCAGCTACATTGCCACTCCGGCTTGGGAGGCGATGGCAGTGGTGATCAGTGCCAATGCTGCACAGAAGAGGTTGGCCATCCAATGCAGACAGAGGATGAATGATCTCATCTGTGCCCCCAGGGTAAGGCAACCATCTCATCACTCTAAACTCACACACTCAAACCCATCACACACTCACTGGCATCTCACTCACTGCCAACTCAAGGGACATCACCACTCTCTCACACACACACCCTCGCATCTCCATCTGGCCTCATCTCCTCTGGAGACTCCCTCCTCAGCCCTCACCATCTTGAGGCTACTTGCACAGATCAACATGTGCTCCCCACACACACACCCTGTGATACCCTCCTTCCCCAGTATAGCTCTCGTCCCACAGTCTCTTCCCTTGCCTGAGGCCACTTCTGCCTCATGGCAGAGGTTACAGAATCTTTACAGTGCAGAAGGAGGCCGTTTGGCCCATCGAGTGTGCACTGGCTCCCTGAAAGAGCTTTCCACCCAGTCCCACTTCCCTGCCTTATCCCTGTAACCTGGCACATTCTCTCTTTTCCCATAGCAATCCAACTCCCTTTTGAACACCTCGATCGAACCTGCCTCCACCACCCTCTCTGGGTGAAAAAAAATTTCCTCCCATCACCTTGACTCCTTTTGACAATTATTTTGAGTCCATGCCCCATCTCCCTGACTATTCCCCCCTACCCGCCCCTGACTACACCCCCGACTACCCTTCCCATACCCTAACTACCCTCGCACCCCTGAAAGCCCCCACAACATCTCCCCCACCTCCTGACTGACCACCCGACCACCCCCCCCCCAACCTGTCCAAACCCACCCCTGCACCCTAGCCCCTCACCCACTTACCTTACACACCTACCTTCTCCCTGGCTTCTCAAAGCGGCTGGGTCCTCTAACCTTGCCGCTTTACAGCAGGTCCCAGTCAGAAGGTCCGATGAGGAATGTGCAACTCCCGAACTAAATCAAAAGGGAGCAGAGCGGCATTCCGAATGCGGATCGCCACCCCTCAAAAGCTCTGGCCCGATATGTCTCAATAAGATCACCCTCCACTCTTCTGAACCCCAATGGATACAGGCCCAGCCTGTCCATCCTTTCCTCGTAGGACAACCCAATTCATCCCTGGGATCAGTTGAGTGAACCTTCTTGGAATTGCTTCTAATGTAATTATATCCTTTCTTAAAGAGGGAGACCAAAACTGTATATACACCCAGAAGGAAAAAGCAGTGAAAGCTGGCAAGTAAGAGCGCTGGTCCGATCTGGTCTTGTTCACCTTAAAATGGAACACCAGTAAACACTGGGAAATAAGAGTACTGGTCTGAACTGGTCTTTTCCTCCTGGGCAGTATTGCAGATGTGGCTCACCAACTGCAGCAAAACTTCCTACTTTTGTATTCCATTCCCCTCGCAATAAACGACAACATTCCATTAGCCTTTGGCCCTCTCGGGCCCCCCTGAGATGACCTTTCAGATGGAGGTCTGGGTTTAATGTTTCACCTGACGGTCAGCACACTAGGGAGTGCAGCACCCCGTCTGTGTTACACTGCGGATGGGGGGGTCATCAACCCTCAGCTTTTGTGCTCAACTGGAACTTCACCTTTCAATATTTTGATGGGGGGGCAAGGTTGCTAACCTCACTGAGTCATTGCCAACACCAGAATATTATACAATGTTCTGATGAAGAGTCATACGGACTGGAAACGTCAACTGTGTCCCTCTCCGCAGATGCTGTCAGACCTGCTGAGTTTTTCCAGCTATTTTTATTTCGTACGATGTGTTGGATGTGTTTATTTTATATCTATCTCGAACATGTATATTCTACTTTAACACGAATCATTTGCCGTGTTGTGACTGGGTCTGACTTGGCGTTTTTTTCCCTTTCCAGGTAGTAACGCTCTAAGGATAAATCTGCCGCTAATCGTTTTGAGTTCAGTTACTCAGCAGAAGCAACCGTGGCAGGACAACAACCAAAGGGCAAGACGAGCTCACTCCTTTGTTTGCGCCCCTGCCTGCTCGTCTGACCTCCAACCCCATTGCATCTGGAAGAGATTGGATCGGGAAGTGGTTTTCTGGTTTCTCATTGACCAGCTGTGCAGTCTGGATGCTTCCCCCCTGAGCCTTCGATAAAAGTGAAGACCGATCCTTGAGAGCAGGGGGCCCTTTCAACTCGTGGCCATGACTGACATCCTGTCGCGGCCTTGCTCAGACCTTCATCACTCTTTACAGGCCTTCAGGTGGGGCCTAGTCAGGACGCTGAACGGAGCAGAGGGCAGGTTGTACCCTTCGGGCTATTTAGGGTTGCCAACTGTGACTAAATGTATTCCTGGAGGTTCCCGTCATATGACTCGCCCCCACGCTGCAGCCATTAGTCGGCCAACACGTCCATCCTTGTGACGTACGGCCTTCCTACGCCAATTGGAAAGTCAAAAGGAGGTGGCTGCAAACACCTTAAAACAATTGCTTTAAGAGTTCCTCCAGCTCTACACCCACTCGCATAAAGGTCAAGGTTTGCAAGTTACCAACCATTATAATTTCTCTGAAGGCATTCAATATTGCAACAGGCTTGGGTCAAAAATTTACATGCCATTCAGATTCAGTGCAATTATTTTTCCAAGATGGCAGCATACATACAACATCATGTATGCCCAACATTACAGAGCAATGTCTGGAGTTCAACCCAGGTACTAATCAGACCTCCTGTATCCCATGGTCCTTTACTTCGATCAGCACCAATGCTGGAACTCCCTCCCTAACCGCGCTGTGGGTGTACCTACACCACAGGGACTGCAGCCGCTCAAGAAGGCAGCTCACCACCACCTCCTCAAGGGGCAACTAGGGATGGGCAATAAATGCTGGCCCAGCCAGGGAAGCCCACACCCCATGAACGAATTAAAAAAGAATGTAATTCATCAATTGTCCAAACTGCAGTCCTGGGGCGCGATGACTGTCACTTTAAGATCAGTTCAACTGAGTTGGGGGCGGGTCACGTGATTTGTTCAACCAATGTGCATGGGGAATAAATTCTAGGGAGGGGGTTTCCTAGGAAGATGGCGGCTGACTGAGGGGCTGGCTGGACACAAGCAACCCCGGGAGCTCTCGTGTAAATAAAGTTTGTCTGTTGGTTAAAGTTGTTTGACTCAGAAGCCCCCTGGAACGCGATGGTACAGCTGGTATGTGCTTTTAATTCGTTGAAGGCGGCGGGGCAAGTGGAGAAAGTGGTTGATTGGGCAGACGGGACCCTGGGCCTTTATGAACAGGGACAGGGAGTACAAAAGCAGAGAAGTTTGTGATGAGTTTTATAAACCACTGGCTCAGCCTCCAGAACTTGGCAACGCGCTTTCGGGCATATGGGAAATGGGAATTAAGCAACGGATCCGCTCTGGTTGGAGTAATTGGAAGACGTGCAGTGAAGTGTTATGTGATGGAAAAGTGTTGCTGGAACAGCTTGTGAAGGATGTAACTGGCGGCTGTGCCAAGTCAGTGCCCGGCCAACTCAGCTTTTGACTTTTATTGTGGTGTATGTGTGATGAGCACTGCTCCTCCTCGCATTCAACCACCAGATCCTCAAGGACGAGAACAAAGGAATTCTACAGGAAAGAAAGGAAAATCCCCCACATCTTGCGACCCCTCGGCTCGTACAAGGGGAAACTCTGGCTCACGAGCATCATGGGAATAAAAGCCAGGCCAACGTCAAGCTGCGGCCTCTCAATCCTCTTTACAAAGTTTAATGTCACTGACAGAGAAACCCCGAAGCGCACATCAAAAACCCTGCAACATGCACTAACGTGCTTCACGTCACTTTTTTAAAAATGCTGTGCCTGTGGTGAGGGACCATAAGACCATAAGACATAGGAGCAGAAATTAGGCCATTCGGCCCATCGAGTCTGCTCCGCCATTCAATCACGGCTGATAAGTTTCTCAACCCCATTCTCCCGCCTTCTCCCCGTAACCTTTGATCCCCTTAACCAATCAAAAACCTATCTATCTCGGTCTTAAATACACAAATGGGGCATGCATTTTACAGATCTATGTCACCCGGCCTTGACACCATTGGTTGCTAGCAAGGTTTCAATTTAATCTTCTTCCACCCACCCCCGTGGGTGGGCATCACTGGCTTTGTTGCCCATCCCTAATTGCCCTTGAACTGAGTGGCTTGCTCAGCCATTTCAGAGTCAACCACATGGCTGTGGGGTCTGGAGTCACATGTAGGCCAGACCAGGTAAAGGCAGCAGACTTCCTTCCCTAAAGGGGGGTATTAGTGAACCAGATAGACTTTTATGACGATCAATGATAGCTCCATGGTCACCATCACCGAGGCTAACTTTCAATTCCAGATTTTATTAATTGAATTCAAAATCCACCAGCTGCTGTGGTGGGATTTGAACCCATGTCTCCCAGAGCATTAGCCTGGGCCTCTGGGTTACTAATCCACTGACATTATCACTACACCCCCACCCCCACCCCCACCCCCCCCCTCTGTTTTGAGTCTTTTCATAATTCAGACTACACAGCGCTTAAGAATTCTTTTCATACTCCTTTTGTTCCAAGGACTGTGCTCTCTTTTCCAAAATAGATCCAAGTTACAGACTATTGGAACACTTGCCATTTAACATCAAAGGAAAGGTCAGGTGAATGGAGGATGTCTTACTCTGCTGTCAAAAATGGAAGAACCGTGAAAGAAGAAGAGAAACAGATATGTTCTAAAAAAAAGTAGACGTTAATCATAACATTTATATAAGTACATTTGTACATAACAGTTCAAATTTGACATTACATGAAACACAATACACTTCAATTTCTTTCAGTACAGTACACAGCATGGGGAGGTGCCCCACCATACTTACAATTCCAGGTGACATTTACAATATACATTTCGTGTCAAACATTCCCTGGTGCATGCAGCCCTTGGGGTTTCGGCAAGGGGGTCTCGTCCCTCCGTCTATTTTAAGAGGAACGGAATTTTGGTGAAGTTACAAGCACACTAGAGCACTGGCTTCATCAGCTCCTCATCCCCAACCTCGCTCCCATCAAATCCTCATCCCTGATGTTGTGGGTTTTATTATATACAAGCACACATGCAAAACGAGGCAAGGGAAGACCAGAGGCAGGAATTTTCAACCCACGGACGGGCGTGCGGGCGCCCTGACCCGAACGGGAGTGAAATAGTGCGCGATGAGGTTGGGGCGAGTGTCCCGATGTCACCGCGCACTCTCGCGACCTTTCGGTCAGCGGGCACCCACGGGAGTTGGCAGCGCGCCCGCCGACAATTAAGAGGCCGATTAAGGCCCTTAGGTAATTAATTAAGTTGCATTTTTCGCTGCCCGCTCACCCATTCAGTTGGCGGGCGGATAGACCAGGCGGCCTTTGCATTTTTAACAAAACCTCATCCATGGGGTGGGATGAGGTTTCCAACGTTTACTGAAAAAAAAATTAAAATTCAGCATCCCTTTTTTCATGTCCTTCTTCATGTGACTGAGTCACATGTGGGGACGTGTTTATACCATAGGTGTAAAAAGTTTATTTTTCATTTTTTAAATCTGTCAGCTCCCTGAGGCAGTTCCATCTTTTTCCCATTCCATTAATCGGCCAGCCAGCATGAAGTCGTGGCCGGAGCCCGATCGCGGGCAGCAGTGGGTCTCGCGGCCGTTCCCGGGCCTGCCCGATGTGCCCGCCCGACAAGGGGGGAAATCCTCCCCCAGGGGTCGGACCAGCCTACCCCACAATCGAGATCCCAACACCGATCCCTGTGGAAAGCTAACTTCCCTTTCTGAACAACTACCGTTAAGCCCTACCCTCGGTTTTCTGTTTTGTAGCCAGTTTCCTAGTCATTCTGCTACGTGTACCCTGACTTCACATGCTCGGACCATGCGGTACCTTATTGAAGATGTTTTTGGAAATCCTCACATTCAGTACATTACTCTTGTTGTAGCTGGTGCTAATTGCCAATAGAATCTAAGCCGTGAAGTAAAAACCAAGGCACAGGCCCCTTTTTTTTGTACTGAGAGAGTTTATGACTTGTTCAGTCTCCCAGGTCTCTTATCACACCCAGTGTCCCAGCCATCCCCTATTTATATTCTTTTGGTTGAAACAAACTAACCAGAGGAGAAGCTAATTGACAAGTTAAACTGAAGTGTCAGCCCTTTAAAAGCACACTGTAGCAGAAGACAACAAAAATTAAAGGAAACTGACATAAATTAAATTAAAATGTTTGTCCCCTATTTATACGTGCTCAAAGTACTTAATTAAAACAATGGCCTTCACCTCTGCATCCTAACAATATAATTAACATACCATTAACACTAAACACTATTACCCATTCTATCCTCACTCCTCTCCTACTCTTTTCAATCACGTGTCACCCTGCACTATGGCCTGAAAAGGAACATGTTTACTGCACTGAGGTGCACTTATTCCATCAGTGGGAATCGTGAGGATTTGCAGGAAAGAAAACTAAGGAGCAAAAAAACGGTACATTATTGCCCAAAGCTCTTTAAAAGAAAGTTTTAAAGATCAATTTTTTAAAATTTACATCAGTGTATAATTGTGTCTTGCTCACATTTTGGGCTATTGGGACTAGTTTCAGATTTTATTAATTGAATTTAAATCCCACCAGCTAGTGTGATATTAGAACTCATGTTCCCAGAGACTTAGCCTGGAGCTCTTGGGTGCAGTGACATTACCACTACGCCACCATTACCCCCATCTACACATCACACTTCCCCACACTGAACTCCATCTGCCATGGGGTTTTGCCCACACAGTTAATCTATCAATGTCCCTTTGCAACTTTCTACTCCTCTCCAGGCTATTTACTGTGCTAGTTAACTTGGTGCCATCAGCAAACTTGAATCTAGGGCTCTTTGTTGCTTCATTGAAGACATTGATAAATAAAGTGAAAATATGGGGCCCACCACTAGTAGCATCATCGTACATGCCGCTTATCCCGATTCTGTGTCAACTACCTCCTAACTAATTCCCTGTCTACGTCATTAAGTTGCCTCAAATCCCGTGCACTTTCGTTTTTGCTTCAGCCACTTCTCTGGAACCTTCTTTGAATTCTTGGAGTACATATAAATATCATGCATCAACACTCCCTTATTGATGCTCTCTAAATGATGATGACCATGAAATCATTGCCAAATGTCATTAAAAACCCATCTGGTTCACTAATGCCCCTTTAGGGAAGGAAATCTGCCATCCTTACCCGGTCTGGCCTACATGTGACTCTAGACCCACAGCAATGGGGTTGACTCTTAACTGCCCCCCTGAAATGGCTGAGCGAGGCACTCAGTTCAAGGGCAATTAGGGATGGGCAACAATTGCTGGCCTTGCCAGCGACGCCCACATCCCATGAAAGAATCAATTGAAAAAAAAAAAGGTCCTGAGCTTCAGAGCCAAGAAAAATCCCATCAGGAGTATTTTCGAAATGCTGGAACTGGAGAGGAGCGTAGAGATTTGGGGATCCATGACAATCAATTAAGACAAAAGATTAATGGGTAATCCAACTGAGGTTTTTAGGATTGAATAATTAGGTTTCTTTAGTGGGAGAATCCAGAGCAAAGTGGGCACAGCCTTAAAACTGGAGCCAGGCCATTCAGGGGCGATGATAGGAGACACAGCATCACCCAGAGGCAAGTGGAAATCTGGAACTCTCCCCCTTCAATAAGCTCTTGAGGCTGGGGGGTGGGAGTGGGGGGTGGGGGGGGGTTAATTTAAACTTCTAAAGCTGAGATTGATAGATTTACGTGCAGGATTTTCCGCTCGGCATGCAGGCGCACTTCGGACACGCCCGAGCGTGAAATAGGGCGCGATGATGTCAGGCGAGCGTCCTGACATCATCGCGCACTCCCCGCGATATTTCAGTCAGTGGGCGTCCACGAGAGTCGACAATTAAGCCCCTTAATCAATTCATTAAACTGAATTTTTCGCTGCCCGTCCGCCCTCACGGTTGGCGGGCGGGCGGGCGACTAGACCAGGCGGCCTTTGCATTTTTTGCGAAACCTCATCCAGGGGGCGGGATGAGGTTTCGAAGAGCGACTGAAAAAAAACAATAAAAATGTTTAAGACTCACATTTCACGTGTCCCTGTTCATGTGACGTGCAGGGACGTGTTTTACTTATTTTTAAGATCTTTATTTCTCATGTTAAAAATCGTCAGCCCCCTGAGGACGCTCCGTGCCTTCGGGGAGCTTTCACTGAGCCCGTCCCCGCGCCCGGGCACACTTCAGCGCTCGCCCTCCTCCTGGACCCCAAGGTTAGCAGCAGGCGTTTTGCACTGGCTGCCCGTTAATTGGCCAATCGGGGCTCGATCGCGGGAGGTGGACCCCCTGCACGGCCGCTCCCAGGCCCGTCCGCCGAGGGGACAATCCTCCCCCTTTATCAAGGTTAATAAGAAACATGGAACCAAGCAGGTAAATGGAGTTCAGATGCAACTCAGTCAAGATGGGTGGAAAGGTTCAAGGGGCTGAATGGCCTCCTTCTGTTCCAGTCAAGGGAGAGAAGAAATTGTTAAAGCAGCGGAAAATAAGAAGATGCAGATGAAAGGGATAATTTCGAGACTTTGGCTGGAAAATGAGTGGGTGTTAGGCAGACACATTTCGGTTCTGAAGCCACCCACTCAGTCAAAAGCCTTTAATGGTATGGCTACTCAAACAAGGTAGCAGAGACATGATTCATTCCAACGAAAAATTCCCAACAAGAGTCAGTGCTTTTACGAAAGGAGGGATGAAATTGGACCTTTTTTGAAACTGTTAAACATGTTCTAGTTAAGTACAAACTTCTGCATGTGCAAAGATATTGCAAAACATTAAGTGGATATGCGTCATGGAAACACACATCAGTTCATCATTTGCTTTCATCCTGTGCAGTCTCAATGTTCCAGTAAGGTATTCTGGAAAAGTCATCCATCACATATATAAAAGCAAAAAACTGCAGATGTTGGAAATTTGCGAATGCAAATTTATTAATTTTGCTTCCAATTTCCACCCCTCCATCATTTTCACATGGTCCATCTCCCACACTTCCCTTCCCTTCCTTGACCTCTCTGTCTCAATTTCTGATGATAGACTGTCCACCAATATCCATTACAAGCCTACCGACTCCCACAGCTACCTCGACTACAGCTCCTCACACCCCGCTTCCTGTAAGGACTCCATCCTATTCTCTCAGTTCCTTCGCCTCTGTCGCATCTGTTCTGATGATGCCACTTTCAAAAACAGTTCCTCTGACATGTCTTCCTTCTTCCTTAACCGAGGTTTTCCACCCACAGTGGTTGACAGGGCCCTCAACCGTGTCCGGCCCATCTCCCGCGCATCCACACTCACACCTTCCTCTCCCTCCCAGAACCATGACCCCCTTGTCCTCACTTATCACCCCACCAGCCTCCGCATTCAAAGGATCATCCTCCGCCATTTCCGCCAACTCCAGCATGATGCCACCACCAAACACATCTTCCCTTCACCCCCCCTGGTGGCTTTCCACAGGGATTGTTCCCACCGGAAAACCCTGGTCCACTCCTCCATCACCCCCTACACCTCAACCCCCTCCCAAGGCACCTTCCCATGCAACCGCAGAAGGTGCAACACCTGCCCCTTTACTTCCCCTCTCCTCACTGTCCAAGGGCCCAAACACTCCTTTCAAGTGAAGCAGCATTTCACTTGCACTTCCCTCAATTTAGTCTACTGCATTCGCTGCTCCCAATGCGGTTTCCTCTACATTGGAGAGACCAAACACAGACTGGGTGACCGCTTTGCAGAACACCTTCGGTCTGTCCGCAAGCATGGCCCAGACCTCCCTGTCGCTTGCCATTTCAACACACCACCCTGCTCTCATGCCCACATGTCCGTCCTTGGCCTGCTGCATTGTTCCAGTGAAGCTCAACGCAAACTGGAGGAACAGCACCTCATCTTCCGACTAGGCACTTTACAGCCTTCCGGACTGAATATTGTGTTCAACAACTTTAGATCATGAACTCTCTCCTCCATCCCCACCCCCTTTCCGATCCCCCTTTTCTCCCATAATTTATATAGATTTTTCTTCTCCCACCTATTTCCATTATTTTTAAATGTATTTCCATCCATTGTTTTATCTCTACCTTTTAGCCTATTTCGATCCCTTCCCCCCCACCCCACCCCCACTAGGGCTATCTGTACCTTGCTCGTCCTGCTTTCTACCCTTAATTAGCACATTCCTTAGATAATATCACCACCTTCAACACCTCTTTGTTCTTTTGTCTGTGACATCTTTTGGTTATCTCCACCTATCACTGACCCTCTATCCAGCTCTACCTGTCCCACCCCCCCTTAAACCAGCTTATATTTCACCTCTCTTCTATTTTTACTTAGTTCTGTTGAAGGGTCATTCGGACTCGAAACGTTAACTGTGTTCCTCTCCGCAGATGCTGTCAGACCTGCTGAGTTTTTCCAGGTATTTTTGTTTTTGTTTTGTCGTAGCTCCTTCTCAGAGCTGCCAGTGTCACCCACCATCGACAGGGGTGTCTCCAGTCGTCCCCTATGTTACACACAAGATGTAAAGGAGCTGATTCATTCCTTCCTTCCGGCACTTTTCCTTTGAAATCTGTGCTGGTTTCACAGCTGAGCTGCCTCTTGCACACGACGTCTTTATACCAACAGTGTGCAGCCTCCTAGCACTCCCACAAACTCCGACATTTCTTCATCGATGAAACAGGCAGCCTTCCATTGACAATCTCCACAGTCGGGTCATTCGCTGGTAAGCACCACAGAGGCAGCAAACACACTGAACAGGATAAGGGGTAGATACAGGGCGGAATCACCCCAGAGTTGCACCAAGTGCGGCAGCGAGTGGGAAAGACGACACTTTACCCGTCGGCCGCAATGGCGGCTTCTCGCGCCGCACCGTCCCAATCCCGCCTCGTTAATCACGCATTCCCGGGAAACACGCCGTTCCGATGGCGGGCATGGTCCCATTCGCCCGCCACACCGTCACCTCGCCGATTCATCACCCCGGGCGCCACAGTTAAAGTACAGCCGCGCGCACACCTCTGAGCGCTGCCAGCCCAGGGCGGCTGCAAATAAAACATGGTCCCGAAAGGCAGGGAGAATGGACACCCCCCCACCCCGGTTTAGTGACACGTCCTTCGAGCACCTTTTGGACACCATGGAGGCCCATTGTGATGTCCTCTACCCCCGATCTGGCCGCAGGAGGGGCAGCTACTTTGCCACTCCGGCTTGGTAGGCGATGGCAGTGGTGATCAGTGCCAATGCTGCACAGAAGAGGTTGGCCATCCAATGCAGATAGAGGATGAATGATCTCATCTGTGCCCCCAGGGTAAGGCAACCATCTCATCACTCTAAACTTTCACACTCACAAGCCCATCACACATTCACTGGCATCTCACTCACTGCCAACTCAAGGGACATCACCACTCACTCTCTCACACACACCCTCACATCTCCATCTGGCCTCATCTCCTCTGGAGGCTGCCTCCTCATCCTTCACCATCTTGAGGCCACTTGCACAGATCAACATGTGCCCCCCACACACACCCTGGGATACCCTCCTTCCCCAGTCCAGCCCTCGCCCTGCAGCCTCTTCCCTTGCCTGAGGCCACTTCTCCCCCTTCACCAAGCAAGCCCTAGCCCTGCAGCCATTGAAAAGCCACCCCCACCTTACGGCTGGTCTGGTAGGTAGAGACCTGCCCGTGAGCCTCCCTAAAAGTGATGTGGTGCTGTCTGCGAAGCCTGGCGCTGATGCCCGCGAGTGCTGCCCAAAGCAAGGTGGGCAAACAAACCTCAAAGTCCCGAGTGAAGTGCAGCTCACCAGGTCGAAGATTATTACTTTTGAGATCTTGCTTGCTAATTTCCTACCTCGCTCCCTCAATTTGTCTAACTCAGCAAAGACCTGGGATCGTACAGCACGGAAGGGGGCCATTCAGCCCATCAAACTATCCAGCTCTGCAACCAAATGAGCAGCAACCTTTTCCCACAATGTCAGCTGTGGCTCAGTGGGTAGTGCTCTTGCTTCTGAGTTAGAAGGTTGCGGGTTCAATAATAATATATTACTTATAAATAGTCGTTTGTTAGTGCAGAACTTGAGTATTGCTGAAAAAAGAGACATGCTGTCAAAACTTTTCATCTTGCACTCATCAGGACAATTTGCAAGAATACCAAATTGTAAACGGAACAACAATTTATACTGCATGAGAAGAGAGTGTGGATTGGTTGGCAAGTGGACTCTGATTGATAGAGGCGTTTGCATGGACAATAAACCACTTTATACTATTACCAATTATATTATTTGCATAGTGCCTTTCAATGTCCCAAAGCGTTTTACAGGAGCAGTAACAAAACTTGGCAGAAAACCAGGTTATTAGATCAGGTGATCAAAAGCTCGGTCAAAGAGGCAGGTTTTAAGGGGTGTTTTAAAGGGGGAAAGAGAGGAAGAGAAGGTGATCGATATCAGGGTCCCAGAGCTTTGGGCCAGGGTCCTAAAGGCACAGCCGCCAATGATGGTGAGAGTAAAATCGGGAATGCGCAAGAGGTCAGAATTGGCGGAGCTCTGAGATATAGAGGGTTCTGGAGCTGGCGGAGATCACAGAGCTAGGGAGGGGCGAATTGAAAACAAGAATGAGAATTTGGAAATCGAGGTGTTGCATGACCAGGAGTCAATGTAGATTACTGAGTATCATCCCACAGTTAACTATGAAATCTGGTCGCAAAATCGCTGTTGCTTACAGCGGGAGTGACTGGCGCAACATCAGACCCAACCCTCAGCAAGAGGGAGGAATCTCATGTGTGGAAAGCAGCCAAGTGAGCAAGTGAACCTCAAGGAAGACAGGGTGGAGATGTCATCTTGTCCAAGAGGCCTTGTTATCAGGGTTGCCAACTATGGTTGAATATAATCCTGGAGGTTTCGCAACTTGACATCCTGCCTTCAACTGGCCCAGAGGCTTCGTTCCATTGGTAGTCCAACACCCTAATCCTTGTGCCCCCCCCCCCACCCCTCCCTTCCCACAGCCAATTAGAAAGCAGAAAGGCTCTTTATGACCTAATTGGATGATTTCTTAACCGTCAGTCAAACAGGCTTTTTTTCCACGTCCAATATTTTTGTAACTATTAACAGGCATGTTCCAAGGAAAGTATAAAAATGCAGTTTGTTTAATGCCACGATGATTGTTCTCCAAAGTTAGGCCATAAGGCATAGGAGCAGAAGTAGGCCATTCGGCCCATCGAGTCTGCTCTGCCATTCAATGAGATCATGGCTGGTCTGATAATCCTCAACTCCACTTTCCTGCCCTTTCCCCATAACCCTTGAGTCCCTTACTGATTAAAAATCTGTCCATCTCAGCCTTGAATATACTTAACCTCCCAGCATCTATAGCCCTCTGCGGTAAAGAATTCCACAGATTGACTACTCTCTGAGAGGAGAAATTCCTCCTCATTTCTGCCTTAAATAGGTGACCCCTTACTCTGAGATTATGCCCTCTGGTCCTAGACTCTCCCACAAGGGGAAACAACCTCTCAGCATCTACCCTGTCAAGCCCCCTAAGAATCTTATATGTTTCAATAAAGTCACCTTTCATTCTTCTGAACTCCAATGAGTACAGGCCCAGCCTACTCAATCTCTCCTCATAAGAAAATCCCTCCACACCCAGGATCAACCTAGTGAACCTTCTCTGGACTACCTCCAATGCCAGTATATCTTTCCTTAGATAAGGGGACCAAAACTGTTCACAGTTTTCTAAGTGTGGTCTAACTAGTGCCTTGTATAGTTTTAGCAAGATTTCCCTATTTTTATACTCCATTCCCTTTGAAATAAAGGCCAACATTCCATTTGCCTTCCCTATTACCTGCTGAACTTGTATGTTAGCTTTTTGGGATTCATGCACGAGGACTCCCAAATCCCTCTGTGCTGCAGCCTTCTGCAGTCTTTCTCCATTTAAATAATATTCAGCTCTTCCATTCTTCCTGCCAAAGTAAATAACCTCACATTTTCCCACATTTTATTCCTACTGCCAAGTTTTTGCGCACTCACTTAACCTGTCTATACCCCTCTGTAGACTCCTTGTGTCATCCTCACCATTTGCCTTCCCACCTATTTTTGTGTCATCTGCAAACTTGGTGATAGTACATTCACTTCCCTCATCCAAGCCATTAATATATATTGTAAATATTTTTTTCTTTATTCATTCTTGGGATGTGGGCTTAGCTGGCTGGGCCAGCATTTATTGCCCATCCCTAATTGCCCTTGAGAAGGTGGGGGTGAGCTGCCTTCTTGAGCCGCTGCAGTCCATGCGATGTAGGTACACCCACAGTGCTGTTAGGGAGGGAGTTCCAGGATTTTGACCCAGCGACAGTGAAGGAACGGTGATATATTTCCAAGTCAGGATGGTGAGAGGCTTGGAGGGGAACTTGCAGGTGCTGGTGTTCCCAAGTATCTGTTGCTCTTGTCCTTCTAGATGGTAGTTGTCATGGGTTTGGAAGGTGCTGTCGAAGGAGCCTTGGTGAGTTGCTGCAGTGCATCTTGTAGATGGTACACACTGCTGCCACTGTGCGTCGGTAGTGGAGGGAGTGAATGTTTGTGGATGGGGTGCCAATCAAGCGGGGCTGCTTTGTCCTGGACGGTGTCGAGCTTCTCGAGTGTTGTGGGAGCTGCACTCATACGGGCAAGTGGGGAGTATTCCATCACCTTCCTGACCTGTGCCTTGTAGATGGTGGACAGGTTTTGGGGAGTCAGGAGGTGAGTTACCTATCGCAGGATTCCCAGCCTCTGACCTGCTCTTGTAGCCATTGTGGCCCCAGCACTGATTCCTGTGGCACTCCACTCGTCACAGATTGCCATTCGGAAAATGCCCCCCTTATCTCAACTCTACTAGCTGGTCCATCCCCTATCCATGCTAATACACTACCCCCAACACCATGGGCTCTTATCTTATTAAGTGGCCTGATGTGCGTGTTCGCAACAGTGTCCTGGAGATGGATCTCCCCTTCCTGGAGGCTCCTGGCCAGCCCTGGAGAGTTGGAAACCCTGCGTTTGGGGGCAGCCTCTGTTCTTGAACGAGGAACATTTCCACGCGATGGATCACAGCAAGAAAACCAAATCACTGGGTACAAAGACAGGTCGCTCATATGTTACGAGTTTGATTGTAGCTCTAATGGGGTGCGTGAGATGCATTTTTTATGAAGTTCCTTTGCTCAGATCCATCTTCAAAGGGCTTTTTTATTTTGATTCTCAGACCTGACTTGATCTAAAATAACAGTTGCTCTGAAGCTGACAGCGGTGGGGATGGTGAGGAATCTTTAATTTGCTGGCCGATGCTGGCAAGTTTTGCATTTATTGCCCATCCCCTTGAAAAGGTGACAATGGTGCATGTTAATGATCCACGTTAGCAAACTCCCACCTAGAATTAATCCAGGGACCAAGTCGCAAGTTGCAGTTTGACAGAGAGCAGGATAAACAACCTGGTCATTTCCAACCTCCGGTCAAGCAGACAATGACAATGAACCCTTTGTCCGATCTTGCTCGTTTTACCCGTCTGCTGTGGTGGTAAACACCCCCTGCCAGAGGCTTGCAGCCCGCGCCACAGTTTAACAGATCTCCCCGCCTCTTCTCAAAGCAGAGAGATCACTAGCCGGGCCACGCGATAGTCCCAGGTTCCTCGTGCCGCAGAAGCTCAGCTAACCGCTCCCACGCGGGTGGTCAGCTCCGGCTCAGCCATCACCCACAACAGGGTCCAACAATGAGCCCCAGGGGCCAAGCGGAGGACGTACCGGCTGTGGCGAGGCTGGCACCTATTGCCCATCCCTAGTTGCCCTGCCGTCGGGCCTCCTCGACGGGTTTGCTGCGGCTGGTTGATTCAGCTCGGCCACTCCAGACAGCAGCTGAGAGTCGACCGTGTGGCTGAGGGGCAGAAACGGGAACTAGCCCGGGGGGGGAAATACTCAGCCGGGCCCTGACAGCGGAGCGAGAGGCTGGGTTAACACACTTTGAGTCCGCACGACTCGTCTTCAGAGCCGAAAGGAGGGTCATGCGGACCCGAAACGTTAACCCTGCTTCTCTCCCCACGGGTGCCCCCAGACCTGCTGAGCTTTTCCAGCATTTTCCGTTCTTGTTCCAGGTTTCCAGCATCCGCGGTATTTTGCTTTTATCACGTTGCTGTGGGTCTGAACAAGCCCATATGAACGATGGGTTTCCTTCTCTAAAGGAGGTTGGTGAGCCATTTGGGCTTTTGTGATATTCCAACGCCTTCATGGTCATTTTTACTGCCGGCAACGTATTTCTTAAAAATTTCCCTCTCAGTTTATTTGCACCAAGAAACCTTCACTAATCGAGCACACCACTGGCCACGGACTGCCCCATCCTGAATATGTCTAAATGTCAGGTGGTTTGCACACCGGCACCATCGAGGCCTTCTGTGCCCGGTGGGCACCGCGGGGACTGGGGTGTTTTGTTGACCCCTTTGATCACATTTTGGTTTAATGTTTATAAGGTTCCTTTAAAGTTTTTCTTTGATTTTTACAGCTGACCTGACTTAGGGGCTGTGTTTGATTTATCCCTTGTTTTTGTTAATTTAGTTAATTATTTTAACTCTACAAGAGTTACAAGTCTGATAACCATGTGTACTGTAGTATATGGTCTGGCATATGTAGGGTTAATGTGGGACTGAGTAGAGTACCGCCCACACAGTGATGTACAAAGGCACATGACCCAGACCCAGGGTCAGCATGGTGTTGAGCAGAGACGTGTATAGGCCTAGGCATGGAGACAGCCTGTACCCTTTACTGTACTGTGTGACGCTGGGAAACATATCTTTAATATTTTCTTTTAAGATTTGGATGGACTTTGCATTATTTAAACACTTGGAAGCGGACTTGGAATTTTTTTTAAAAAGGTCATAAGTTCACCTTTGGGCTGGGAGCCTTTTCCAAGAGATCACCTGACCAACATGGTACTTGATGGGGAAGAGATGTCTGCCTGTTTGCAATGCAATTATTTTAATGGATGGGGGAAAAACACTGGTTTAAAGGCAAAGGCTAGTGATTTACTGGAAATCACATGACAGAGATGAGCTTTAAGTTTTGAACTTGTTATTTTTTTAATTCAGTTGGGACTGAATCAGGAAAGGGGAAATGCTGCCCAGCTCACACTCTCTTTGCCTTACCTGAAACTGTGTGACTGTCAACATCCAGCTAAGAATCCTCACATCGGTGGAACTTGTCCGTCCTTGGAAGCCCAAGAGGCAGAGACGAGGAGGATTGAACCGGCTCTATTTTCCCTCCACGCCGAAGCTCCGTTGGTGAGAACATCGAGGCCATTACTGGGACTAGCGATCTGTCTTCACGGAGGGGAGCTATCCAGACTGACAGCATCGAAACCCTGCAAACTTTATCCTTTTTTTTAATATAAAGTCTAATCTTCAACTGCCCATGTCTGCAGAGAACCCTTATCTGTTTGTCCTTTGTTTGTTTGTTTGTGTGTGTGTGTTTGTGTGTGTGTGCTGGGGAATTTTAAAGGGGATAGATAGCTAAACTTCCAGATTGCAATTGTGTGTTAACTAGTCCTTGCAACTTGTTTTAAAAAATGAAGCTTTGTTTTATAATAAATTGATCATACTGAGTTTATTGAAAGGGGCCTGGTTAAAGTCTCTTTTATTCTGGGTCTAACAGTCGTGAAGGTGAATAATTGGCCATTCTGGTGAGTGAGTTAAACATTTAAACTAATGGCCCGACCTGTGGATCAATGGGGCTAGAGAATCTGTGCACTTCTCCCATCCCAGTGGTGACAGTGTCAATAGGTCTAGTCAATAAAGACTTACGCATAACCTACAGAAGACTACGGGGCTGCTTTAAGACATACCAATCTGTAACCAGCACCCTCCCAGCGTGTACTGTGCATGTAGGAGAGCTGACGCACACAGACCACATTACACCAGACAGGAGTGGGTCATTCCCCACCTCAAACTCCACCCCCTAACCACTGACTCCATCCATCTCCCTGGCAACTGTCTGAAGCTGAGCCGAAACCTTGGTGTCACGTCTAATTCTGAAGTGAGCTTCCAACCACATATCGTCACGATCTCCACAGACGCTGTTAACTTCTAAGAAGAAATTCAAACTCCCAGTTGATAGCTGAAAGGATGACGTGACATTTTAGGGTTGCCAACCCTCCAGGATTGGCCTGGAGTCTCCAGGGATTGAAGATCAATCTCCAGGACACTGCGGTGTGCAACCCTGGAGAAAAATCAGCGGGACATTAAAAAAAGATTGCTTTTTTTTTGTCATTCCTTTTGAACATTTCTCTTTACTAGATATCAAAATAATGGTGGGGGGGGTGTCAGTGGAAAGGTTGTTTTAGCTAACAGCCAAGCATCAGCCAATTGGGCAATGAGCCTTTTCACTTTCCAATTGGCGTAGGAAGGCCGTACGTCACAAGGATGGACGCGTTGGCCGACTAATGGCTGGAGCGTGGGGGCGAGTCATGCGATGAAATCTCCAGGAATACATTTAGTCGCAGTTGGCAACCCTACATGGCAAGTTTCCACATTTTAAACACTTACTGTAACAAACAGACTAAAAGCACCATCCACTAAACACTAATTTTCTAGGCAACTTTACTTTAAACTATGGAACAAAACGTTCCCCTTTTACTTTTAACCCATCCGACCGCACACTTCTCAGGTATGCTTTACACTGTCCCTTAAATAGTCCTTCGATTTTCCCAGACCCAGTCCAAAGTGATTCTTAGCCCCCCAAGGATTTACTTTCATTCCTTTCCTTTCCTTTACTTTCCCAGCCTGGTAACCTTTAACCCCAGAACCATCTTTCGTGTTGAGGGCTTTTCCTGGTGATTCTCCCTCTAACTCAAGCTAGGTGAATCTTCCAGTCTCACTCCTAATCCTCATGGATTTGATCCTTCAGATCTGAGTGTGAGCTCCCACCCGTATTTCTGTGCGGCAAACTATAGAGACTTTTGGCCTCCGGCTGCTCTCTCTCCCCCAGATCCTGGAAGTCTAACTTGTCTGAGAGTTTCAAGGATATCTTAGAAACTCTGCTCCTCTCATTACCCATCTCCATGACAACATAAATCACATGGGCCTTATATCCAGGTAGGAATGTTGATTAGCTATTCTTTAGACTCCAACTCTATTCTATTGTGGAATCAAACAGACAGGTTAAAGCATAACCCACTGCAACATGACATTCTCAACACTTTCCTGGGACCTTTGAGGCTACCAGTCTGACTACTGTAAGTGACTAAATGTGAACACCTCACATCTTCTTCCCAGCAAGAATAATCTGAGTTTTCCTTTAATCTTTAACAGCCACGTCACCCAGATCTGCTGTCAGAACAGGTCACATGATTCCCTTAATCTTACCCTAAGTTAAAGACACAGTCCCAAAACATAACTATCCTATAAACCTCATAATTGTAACAAAAAAAATGAAAAAGGTTACGATCGACTCAAAATTCACCATGAAAACAAAGCTGAGAATCCTGGAACGTTACATCAGACCAATGTTGACATACAGAAGCGAGCGCTGGATGATCAGTGAAGCAATGCAGAGAAGAATTGAGGCTGTAGAGATATGTTTTTTGACATGAATAATGAAGCTCAACACCATCCAGGACAAAGCAGCCCCGCTTGATTTGCACCCCATCCACAAACATTCACTCCCTCCACCACCGACGCACAGTAGCAGCAGTGTGTGTACCATCTACAAGATGCACTGCAGCAATTCACCAAGGCTCCTTAGGCAGCACCTTCCAAACCCACGACTGCTACCATCTAGAAGGACAAGGGCAGCAGACGCATGGGAACACCACCACTTGCAAGTTCCCCTCCAAGTCACTCACCATCCTGACTTGGAAATATATCGGCCGTTCCTTCACTGTCACTGGGTCAAAATCCTGGAACTCCCTCCCTAACAGCACTGTGGGTGTACCTACACTACATGCACTGCAGCGGCTCAAGAAGGCAGCTCACCCACCACCTTCTCAAGGGGCAATCAGAGATGGGCAATAAATGCTGGCCCAGCCAGCGAAGCCCACATCCCATGAACAAATAGTAAAAAAAAATCTTGGACAAGTCACACAACCAATGACGAGGTGCCGGTAAAATCAGAGACCAAAAGAACTCTGCTGACCATGATCAGGACGTGACATTTCTTGGGCGCTTAATAAGAAATCATGATTTAGGAAGTCTGATGCTGATGGGAAAGATCGATGGTAAAGGAGATCAAGATGGACAAAGAAGGATCTTTCTGAAGAGTCTCACAAACTGGATGAACGTTACCACCAGCGTAGATGGCCCAAGTCTCTAGAGCAAGATTAACATGGAGGCCCATGGTCGCCAATGCCCCCTTAGGGTGTGGTGCCCAGAGAGAGAATTGGAACAAATCCACACCATTGCTAAGACTGCCAATCTCCATCTGCATATCATCAGCCTATTCCAGCCCAGCCTCAGCACATCGACTACTGAAACCCTCATCCGTGCCTTTGGTACCTCTAGGTTTCACTCATGCCCCTTTAGGGAAGGAAATCTGCCATCCTGACCTGGTCTGGCCTACGAGTGACTCCAGACCCACAGCCATGTGGTTCACTCTTAAATGCCCTCTGAACAAGGGCAATTAGGGGTGGGCAATAAACGCTGGCCCAGCCAGCGACGCCCACATCCCATGAACGAATAATGAAAAAATGCTTGACTGTGGCTCACCTCCCACATTCTATCCTCCCCAAACCTCAGGCCACTCAAAACTCTGCTGCCCTTGTCCTAACTTTCACCAAATCCCATTCACCAAGTGACCCAAAATTAAAGCAAAATGCTGCAGGTGCCAGAGACCAGAAATAAAAACAGAAAGTGCTGGAAAGGCTCAGCAGGTTAATAGGTGTCATATTGGGCTCAAAACGTGAACTCTGTTTCTGCCTCTACAGAAGCTGCCAGACCTGATGAGTTTTTCCACGCACTTTCTGTGTTTTATTTCAGCTCCTGGCCTACTTGGGTTCCCAGTCAGCAACATCCTGGTTTTAAAATTCTCACCCTTGTTTTCAAATCCCTCCATGGCCTCTCTCTCCCTCCCTATCTTTGTAATCTCCTCCAGGCCCACAACCCCTCCGCGAGATCTCTGCCCTCCTCTAATCAGCCTCTTGAGCATCCCCAGATTTCCATCGCTCCACCATTGGTGGCCGTGCCTTCAGCTGCCTGGGCCCCAAGCTCTGGTATTCCCTCCCTAAACCTCTCCCCCCTCTCGACCTCGATTTCCTCCTTTAAGACACTCCTTACAACCTGCCTCTTTGACCATTTCTTCGGTCATCTTCCCTGACATCTCCATATGGGTCTCAGTGTCCCAGGAGGAGTATCTTGGAATATTTTATTTTGTTGAATGTGCTATAAAAAAAATGCAAATTTCTTTTTAACCCACTGCGGACTGGCACACGTAGAGGATCTGACACTTCAGCCTGAATTTTCCAATGAATCTGGCAGGGAAGGAATGAACAGGGCTGTTTGGGCACAACAGCAGAAAGGTGGAAGGGCCAAAGTATTTTTCGTGACATTGGTTGGGTGAAGAGGTGAAGCAGACTCGGGTCAAGATACAACTAAAGCACGAGATACTTAACGAGTCGCTAGGTCTGAAGTGACCACCAGATGGCAGCTGAGAGTCAGAAATCAACAGCCCTGTCACAAACCTGGAAAGTAGTTGGCCTGTGATGCCCCATGCAGCCGAACTGCTCGGCCTCATTAGAGTACATCTCCCCGGACTCCCACCCAAATGCAGCCGGATCCACTGCCTGGGCAGCAGGAGCGGGAATTCAGGAGGCTGCAGCCAGGGACGCATGGCAATAGGCCCCATCAATCGGGTAAGTGGAGGAGCAATTGCAAAAGGGGGTGTCTGGGGTAAGGGAGGCCCAAGGCTTTCCGGTGGGGCCAGGGAAGCCCCTCGTGGCCCACAAGAAAACCTATTGGAGGACATTTAAAAACTGAGGCCCTATCTGCCCTCTCAGGTGGAGGTCAAAGATCGAATGGAACTTCGGTTAAGATAGCAGATTGTCAATGGGACCCGATCTGGATATTTAAAAGGGAGCTCACTGCCTTCCAGCAGGTGGGACACAAATGAATGACAATAGGATGATGGTAGCTCCACAGGGAATAAATCGCTGCCCTTATTTTAGCTTTATTCATGTTCTGACTCAGGCAGGCTTGGGGGAGTAAGAATTGGGACCAATGTAAATGTGACTTTGTGATTTCTGTGACATACTTGTGCTACAAATGCTGAACTCTACAAGATGGTTATATTTTAAAAAGCTTCCTCTAACTTAAGGTAAAATTGTGAATTCCAGAAGCACTCCAGCTGGGAGACATGCCTATGTGATCTGGTGGCCATGGGGGCACAACTAAAACAGAAACCTATCGAAATCAAGTGATAATTGTCATGCCTCTAGACAGCAACTCATAGAAAGGTAACAGCTGATTTTTGAAAGAGAGAGAGAGAGAGAGACAAGGCAGATACTGCCATGTGGAAGAGCAAAGCAGCCACTGTTGTGATGAAGCAGGATGCTTGTAAGAATTTGTTTTCTGTCTGAAAGGAAGGGAACAGAACAGATGGGACTTTTGGAGAGTTAAGCGACAAGGAGTCGCCAAGGTGGACCTCGATAGTGGAAGTTGGATTTGGAAGACTCAGGCTGAGTGAAGTGGCTTTCAAAGGACACTGGAAGTTGCAACTAGCACAGCAGGGAGAAGCAATCCCGCTGGAGAGCCGGGAGTAACATTGGACTTCATCCTGTAATGTTTTATAGCTGCTGGAAGTGCAGTGCACAACGCGAGTGATGATAAGATATATCTCAATTGCAGTAGTCAGTTGGTGTGAAAGTACCTTTTGGTGTATTAGTTACCTGTTAATTAATGTTTGATCTCTGTTGATTTTAGTTTGTTTGTTACAGTAGAAGTCTTAAAAGGTGAAATCTTGCCCCTCGGTCATTTCCCTTAGTCATTTGGGAGGCTCATCTCTTTTTAAAAGTTATCGGTCTCCAATGGGGATCATAACAATTGATACCCTCTGATTCTAACCATCTCCTCTTTAAGGGGGCAGAATTCAGGATAGAAAACAAGGAAGAAATTGAGATTTTTAAAAATTCTTTTTCATACGGGCATCACTGGCAAGGTCGGCATTTGTTGCCCATCCCTAATTGCTCCTTGAACTAAGTGACTTGCTCGGCCATTTCAGAGGGGCAGTTAGGAGTCAAACACGTTGCTGTGGGTCTGGAGTCACATGTAGACTAGACTGGGTAAGGGTGGCAGATTTCCTTCCCTAAAGGGGATTAGTGAACCAGATGGGTTTTTACAACAACTGGTGGTAGTTTCATGGTGACCATTACTGAAGCGAGCTTTATATTCCAGATTTTATTAACTGAATTTAAAATTCTACGATGGTGGGATTTGAACCTGTACCCCCTTGAGCATTAACCTGGACCTCTGGATCACTAGTCTAGTGACGTTACCACTATGCCACCGCTGTCCCCTATTTAGTTAGGCTCCTGGCCTCATAATGTTCAAAGCCTAAAAAAGTTATTTTTGAACCAGCCAATCACAGCAAGCGGATGGTGCACAGCACGATCTGCCAATCACGGCCGAGAGACGGGGGAGGATGGGGCAGGGCAGGGTTAACCTGCATTTGGCGGTGGTTTTAGTGAGGCCAGGGCGCTAGGGGAACTCACTGCCCCTGGGATTGCCGCCTGGCTTGCGCACAAAGCAGCGCCTCCTGCAGGTGGCACCCTCGACAGGAGGGGCAGGCCTCGGGGGGGAAAGAGAGAGAGAGAGGCGCCCGCAACCTTTCCCAACCTCAGGACGGCGCAAAGCACTTCACGGCCAACGAGGCGCTTTCAAAGCGTAGCCATAAGACCATAAGACATAGGAGCAGAAATTAGGCCATTCGGCCCATCGAGTCTGCTCCGCCATTCAATGATGGCTGATAAGTTTCTCAACCCCATTCTCCCGTCTTCTCCCCGTAACCTTTGATCCCCTTACCAATCAAGAACCTATCTATCTCCGTCTTAAATATACTCAATGACCTGGCCTCCACAGCCTTCTGTGGCAATGAATTCCATAGATTCACCACTCTCTGGCTCAAGAAGTTTCTCCTCATCTCTGTTCTAAAAGGTCTTCCCTTTACTCTGAGGCTGTGCCGTGGCTTTAACACAGGGGGCGTGGCACAGCAAGCTCCCACAAAATAAATGACCAGGTAATTGGTTCCTGTGATGATTGCGAAGGGAGAAATATTGGCCGAGTGGGGGTGGGTGGGGGTGGGTGGGGGCAGGGGAGCAGGGTTTGCTGGGACAACTCCCCTGCCCGCCTTCAAAATACTGTCATGGGATCCTTTCTCCCTCTCTGAGGGGGCAGACGGGCCCTCGAGGGTTCACGAGGGTCCCTCAGTCCCCCCCACCGACGTCTCTGAGGTGGGACGAGCTAATCCTGCCTCCGGTGTAAGGGGGGCTTCCACCGATATATGGGCCGGGAGGCTCAAGATTCGCAAACAGGGGGCGCGTTAAAGCAGAAGTCTAAAGTCCCCCCCACCACCCACGGGGGTCGATTGGGAAAAAGCGGCAGCAGCCATCACTGGGCTGGAAACCGAGCGATTGCAGGGAAGGTCCAACACCCAAACTCATCAGGTCTCAGCAGCAGAGCAGGACCAGAGGCTCCTGACTGTAATAGGGCGCAAAACATCGCAATTAATACAAGCAGCTGACACTGGGAGAAGGCAACTAACAGCCCCAGGCCATCGACACTTGGAAGTCCCCTTGTAGGAGCGAAATGCGGCGGACACTAAAGCTGATTCCTCAAAACTTGAACGAGAGGCTAAGGATCTAATTTCCCTAATCGTGCCTGAATAAATCACTATCGGTTCACGAGGGTACTGCTCTCTGTTCAGCTCCTCACCTCTCCTGGACTAGGGGAGCAGGCTTGGTGCACCCCACTTGCCAGTTTCCGGCCTACAGATTTGAGGCCTTGGCTTGAGCTCAGTCCGTCCCCGGGGTAAGTTTTGCCTGGAGGCTGCTCTTGGAGCCAACGCAGTGCAAAGTTGTCTCTCAAACTCGCCTTCTCTTCTGTCACAACAGGGGGACGTTTTAATCCTCACCCCACCAGTGACGGTGGTGGTGGGGGGGAGAGTGGTGGAGAGAGAGGATTGGGATAGGTGTGTGGTGGGGGGGGAGGATTAAATTGGCAAACATGTGAAATCCATGGTGAGTTTGGGGAGTCCACTCTGGAGGGGGTGGGTCTGTTCAAAATTCAAATCTGCTCCGCCCATTCTCTTGGCCCACCCTTATGAAGTCCAAATTGGCGTCATTTGCACTAACCCGCACTTCTGGGTATGAGTTGCCCTATTGGGGAAGGTGTAAACATGCAACGTGGGGCATCTGCTCGCAAAGTATTCAGATCATAAAGTCAGTCAGCGCGGGACACTGATCTGATGCAAGCGCTGCTATTTTGGAGCTCAGCTAATGCCCTCTCTTAATCGCGCCTGACCGGACATATGTAGAGTAGCAGGAAAGATTTCCCAGCCAGTGTTATTTAAAGGAATCATCGACAGATTCCCTGCTGGGGGATTGAGGCTGTTGCTAAGATTCTACAAGCCATTTGATGCTTTTGAGAGCTCTCTAAAGCTGCTAAGGCCTACACAGGTCGGTGTGGGCAGGTGCTGAAGGGCATTATCCTGACATCAAGGCTTCTGAACGGACCAGTTGCTCCCAGAAATGCTGGTAGGCATTCCCCTTGGAATGCAGCGCGTGGTGGAGAATGAGCAGAGTACACACAGAGCAGGGCAGGTCGCTAGAAGAGGGAGGAGGAGAGGAGGAGGGGGGGAAGGGCTTTCTGTAAGAGATCATATCTATCCAGGCTGTTCAGGAAGCAACTCTCCTGCCTGAACCTCAGTGAGGGTGAGATATCCGCCCTTCAGTAAGGAAGACCTCACTGAAATCTGCCAATGGAGCAACCACAACTGCAGCCTCAGAGCAGGGGGGAGGACTGCATTGCCAGTGGGGGTGAAGGTAACTATGGCCATGAACCTTTATGCGTCTAGCTCCTCCCAGGCCAGCGTTGGAGATGACTGCAACACCTTTGCAGCTTACCATCCAGTGTTGTGTAAAGGAAGTCACTCGAGGCTCTCTATTCAAAGAGAGCTGACTATAATTTTCATTTCCTTCTCCCCCCGAGCAGGGTTTAGAGTAAGCAGCTGGCTGTGCGAGGGTTGTGGGAAGAGGAGCAGGAGGAATAGTAACAGGAAGGGAGGAGGTAACCCGGACAATCCTATTCCGATCGGGGGTGGGGAGTCCGTCTGCAAACAATTGGAATCGCAGCAAATACAACACCAATTCCCTATTCACTAATCGGCCCACAAATGACCTTCCCCCTGTCATCCAAACACAGCATCCACTTAGTCACAATGCAAAATAAAAGCCAACAAAAGGATCCATATTTATAAAGCAAAGTATTTGAGTATTGCGGAAAAAAGAGACATGTCAAAGCTTTTTGTTTTACACTCATCAGGAACACGTTGCAAGAATATCAATATAAGGGGAAAACAACAATTTATACCGTCTGAGAAGAAAGTGCTGATTGGTTGGCAAGTGGCGTCTCCATTGGAGAATGCGCCTATGATGGTGACTGACAGTTAACTGCCAGGCATTGTTTGAAATTTAAACAAGGCAGCTTGACCCTAATTGGTCAAGGCATTGCCACGAGGAATGAGTCAGCGAAGTAGCAAAGTATACCATTTTGCACATACATGTAAACATGTAAACTAATCACGCTTATACATTTCCCCCCATGATCTCTCCCGCCCCCAGCAATCTTTACCCCAGAGTCATCCTTTCCCGTGATCTCTCTCTCCCGCAATCTCTCTCTCTCCCGCAATCTCTCTCTCTCCCGCAATCTCTCTCTCTCTCCCACAATCTCTCTCTCTCCCACAATCTCTCTCTCTCCCGCAATCTTTCTCTCTCCCACAATCTCTCCCTCCCACAATCTCTCTCCCGCAATCTCTCTCCCGCAATCTCTCTCTCCCACAATCTCTCTCTCCCGCAATCTCTCTCTCCCGCAATCTCTCTCTCTCCCGCAATCTCTCTCTCCTGCAATCTCTCCCCGCAAAGATCTCTCTTCCCATGATTTCCCCCTCCCCTGTTCTGTCCTGGCCTCTTCCCTCCATGCCATCACAGCCCCCCACAGCCCCAAGACCCTCAATCTTCCCCGATTGTCTGGGCGGTACCCAGTGGTCTCTGGCCCCAACCTCCTACCGCCCATTCTAACAAACAAGTGGACAATCAGCCTGTTTGTGGCAGTATGCTGTGCCCAACTGGCTGCCACCTTTACCACACTATAACAGTGACTACACTTCAAGACAACGTACTACAGTGGTTGTAAAGCACCCTGAGGCCAAGAAAGGCGCTTTATAAATGTAAGCTCATCTGTTTTGTAAGGTTTTTTTATTTCAAAACACCCATGTGGGCTTATAACTTTTTCAATGTACAAATTAAAGAGAACAAATTGCTGACTCATTCAAAACATTGTTATACTCAATGGGGTTAATTTGTTTCTTCCCACAATCACTGATCTAAAACAGGCACAGATTAAAATGATTACAGGAAATGATGACAGATTTAATAGATTGAAGAAGAAGAGAAAAGTAAAAAAGATTGCTTTGTTACTGTACTTCCAGTAAATAAGTACTTCAAGAATACCTGGCAGCAGAATGCACAAATATATTTCCAGTACGCTTAGTGATCCAATCACCAGTCGACCTACAGGGCTGCAGACCAAGTGCTGGCAAGTGGGATGAGGCTGGGTGGCTCATTTTTCAGCCAGTGCAGACACGATGGGCCAAGTTGGCCTCTTTCTGGGCCGTAAACTCTCCATGATTCTATGATTCAATGAGTCACCCTACGTGTTGATCGCAGGTCTCCTTCTGACCCGTGTCAGGACCCCGCCTCTTGACCACAGTAAAGGTCTCCAGCCTGTGCAATGTCCTTTCAAGGCATGGACCCGGGTTACTATACGGACAGGGCTATACTGTCCTATGAAGCTCCTCTTAAAAGTACAATGCCCAATCATATTATGAACTCTTCGTTTAAACCATAGGGTTTGAACCCCCCGCCCAGAAAGTTGTCCATCTTTCTTTAGCTTCCTTCTCGCAATTTTCCATCATGTGCAGCTCCTTATAGGTAACTTTTCAGTAGCAGAACCTGTTAGCAGAACATCTTATCTAAGTTGTACAGCCTCCACAGTCTATTCCTCATAAATCCTGGCCGGTGTCTCTTCTTTACCTGCACTGTATCTGCGGTGGCATAGTGGTATCACCACGATGCTCTAGAAACCTGGGGTAATGCTCAAGTCCCACCACGTCAGACGGTGAAACTTAGATTCAGTAAAAGTCTGATGATGACTGTGAAACCATTGTTGCCAAACACCCATCTGGTTCACTGATGCCCCTTTAGTGAATGAAATCTCCCATCCTTACCTGGTCTGGCCTACATGTGACTCCAGACCCACACAGCGATGTGGTTGACTCGTAAATGCCCTCTGAACAAGGGCAATTAGGGATGGGCAATAAATGCTGGCCTAGCCAGCGATGCCCACACCCCATGAATGAATAAAAAAAAGTTTCACTGCCGTGACCACAGCTCAGCACCTTTAGTTGTCAAAGACTGAAGAGCTAAGCTGTTCCTCCTTCAGCACTATTCCCAGCTACACATGGCAGTGCTGGTGGGGTGTCAGGCTCCGAAATAATGCTTCTCTTCCTCACGCTTTGAACTGCTATTAAACTGGACGATGTTTATTCCACTAGGATACTACACAATAGAGTTAACGGGAAGGGGGTTTAATCAAGTAGGGTGTTAAACCGTGGGCCGGGGTTTTCCACCCCCAACACCGGCGGGCATCAGGGCGGGTGAACGGGAACATCTGGAGAGCTGCAACGGCTCTCCCAAATTTCCCAGTCCCAATTCCCGCCAGTGTCGGGGCCGGAAAATCCCGGCCAATGGCAACGAAAGGATGGAAGACTTGCCAATGGGAGCTGTAGACAATGGAAAGCACAGGAAAGGCTTCCAAGGCGTGTCTTTTGCAAATGGCCTACGTTTTCAGAAGGGGTGGTCTTTGTGGCGCAGCGGGGCGCTGTCCCTATTTCTGGGCCAGGAGCTGGTGGGGGGTTCAAGACCCCCCCCCCCCCCCAGGACTTGATGCCCACAGAAGTTGCGTTCAGAATGTGGCCAATCAGGTTGACCATCGGCCTGTAAATCCGGCCAACATGGCAGGCGGTAAGAGAAGGGGAGTCTCCCGGTCGGCCATACCGCAGAAGGCAATGGCAAACCACTGCCGTACTTTGCCAAGCATAATCATAGACCAACCCAATGGAAGCCCATGGTCACCAACACCATCTTAGCACCTGGCATCAGGAGCAGGGAGATATTTTCAAATCGCTTTCTGTGATTCTCCCCTATAAGTGCTTATTAGTATTTTCAGATGATTATTCTTGCAATGTTTGTGAATGTGCTCTCTGGTTTCAAAGGTTGATTGAGATTTCTGGCAATAACAGTACAAGTGGGGGGGGAGTCTGGTTGTGGTCGGGCGGGGGGAGGTGGAATCTGCTTTCAGCTATGCCTAGCTGTGCCTAGATTTGAAATTTGAGAATGAGACTATTGAGAGGTACTTATTGCTGATGACAAGGCGACTGCAAGTGTCCTCGACAAATCAGGGCTCACTTCTGACGTAAGTCTATAATCACATTGACTAGTCATCCACTCTCACAGCATCTCCAACCAGATTGACTCCGAGCCAGTCAGTAAATTAGTTTCCTGATGAAATAGACATTTAAATAACCTCAATACAATCTCTGCATGGTTAAAAAATGAACGTTGGCTGCGAAAGTGCTTACTAGAGTGGTGAAAATTTAACTGTGAGAGGAACCTCTCTACTTTTCAATGCCTATGTTTGAACAAGATGGCGCGGGAGAGAGGATGAGCCAGTGGGCAGGAATATGCAGCACAGCGTCGCAGCCACACCAGAAGCTGTGCAAAAAGCCCACTGAATTGGTTTTTTATTATTCATTCATGGGATGTGGGTGTCGCTGGCTAGGCCAGCATTCATTGCCCATCCCCAGTTGCCCTTGTTCAGAAGGGCAGTTAAGAGTCAACCACGTTGCTGTGGGTCTGGAGTCACATGTAGGCCAGACAAGGAAAGCACAGCAGGTTTCCTTCCCTAAAGGGCGTTAGTGAACCAGATGGGTTTTAAATGGCGATGCCATGTCATAGTCATCATAAGATTTTTAATTCCAGATTTTTATTGAATTCAAATTCCACCATCTGTCATGGTCTCGGGACCCCAGAGCATTACCCTGGGTCTCTGGGTTACCAGTCCAACGACAATACCATTACACCCAACAATACCACAACACCCAACAAACCCACTACACCCAACACCACTACACCCAACAACACCACTACACCCACCAACACCACAACACCCAACAACACCACAACACCCAACAACACCACAACACCCAACAACACCACTACACCCAACACCACTACACCCAACAACACCACTACACCCAGCAACACCACTACACCCAACACCACTACACCCAACACCACTACACCCAACACCACAACACTCAACACCACAACACTCAACACCACAACACTCAACACCACTACGCCCGACACCACTACACCCAACAACACCACAACACCCAACAACACCACAACACCCAACCACACCACAACACCCAACACCACTACACCCAACACCACTACACCCAACAACACCACAACACCCAACAACACCACAACACCCAACAATACCACTACACCCAACAATGCCACTACACCCAACAACACCACTACACCCAACACCACTACACCCAACACCACTACACCCAACACCACAACACTCAACACCACAACACTCAACACCACAACACTCGACAATACCACAACACCCGACAATACCACAACACTCAACAATACCACTACATTCAACAACACCACTACATTCAACAACACCACTGCACTCAACAACACCACTACACCCAACAACACCACTACACCCAACAACACCACTACACCCAACAACACCACAACACTCAGCAACACCCAACAACACTACACCCAACAACACCACAACACTCAGCAACACCCAACAACACCACTACACCCAACAACACCACAACACTCAGCAACACCCAACAACACCACTACACCCAACAACACCACAACACTCAGCAACACCCAACAACACCACTACATTCAATTTGTCTTTCTTGCCTGATGCCATGATGCTCTTTTCTCTAGGGGCGACGCTGGCATAGTGGTAATATCACTGAACTAAAGGCCTAGCCTAATGCTCTGGGAATGTGGGTTCAAATCCATACACTGTCCCCCCACCCCCCAACCAACCCCCAAGGCAGCTGGTGAAATTTAAATTCAATTAATAAATCTGGAATATTAAAAAAGCTAATCTCAGTAATGGTGACCTTGATAACTACCATTGATTGATGTAAAAACCCATGTGGTTCACAGGGAAGGAAATCTGCTGTCCTTACCTGGTCTGGTTTACATGTGACTGCAGACCCACAGCAATGTGGTTGGCTCTGAAATGGCAGAGCAAGCCATTCAGGTCAAGGGCAATTAGGAATGGACAACCAATGCTGGCCTTTTCAATGACACCCACATCCCATGAAAGAATAAATCGTACAGCATAGTAGGCCATTTGGCCCATTGTGCCTGTGCTGGCTCTTTAAAAGGGCTATCCAAATATTCACATTCTTTCCCCACAGGCCTGAAAAATGTTCCTTTTCCACTAAGTATCCAATTACCCTCTGAATGTTACTCCTGAATATGCTCATCCATGCCTTGATCACCTCTAGATTCGACTATTTCAATGTTCTCTGCCCCAGTCACCCACCCTGCACCCAACGTAAACTTGGGCTATCCAAAACTCTGCCACCAATATCCCACCTTTAACCAAATCCCAATCACCCATCACTCCCTGTGCTCGCTGACTGACTTTGGCTATTTGTTTACCCACCCCTCAAATCGAAAAACTCTCATCCTTGTCAAATCCTCCATCGTCTCGTTCTCTCCCTATCTCCGTAACCACCTCCGCTCCTACAGCCCTCTGCGAACTCTGCACCTCCTCTAATTCTAGGCCTCTTGGCACATCCTCGATTTTCATCGCTCTACCCTTTGGAGGCGTGCCTTCTGCTGTGCAGGTCTGGTAATCCCTCCATAAACCTCTCTGTCTCTCTCTCTCTCTCTCTCTCGCTGTCCCTCTCCCCTCCTTCAAAGCTTTCTTTAAAACCTACCGCTTTGACCAAGCTTTTGGTCATCCGTTATAATATCTCTTACACCACCCTACCTGGCTGTACATTCCTTTTTGGTTGGGTTGCAGGCAGGATGTTAATGTTCAAAGTGCCGCATTTTCTGTACACAAATGCACGTTTGTTTAATATTGTAAAACATATTGGCAGGTGCAATCTTTGGACATCCAGGAGTGTGTTGGGCCAGAGTTTAGATTCACAATTTGACCATCATCGGTGAAACAGAAACAGGGATGCACCCTTCAGCTCCTCAAGCCTGTCCCACAAATCAATTAGATCACAGCCGACCTGAATGTCTACTCCATTTATTCTTTTGCAATTTAAAAGCCCAACCAGCTCACCAATTCCCTTTTGGGAAGCAAACCAGGCAGCCTTACCCGTTAGGCCCGGAATGTGACTCCAGTTCCACACCTGAAGGGCAGAGTTTTTCCCTCGAGCGTGAAATCGCGCACGATATTCCGGTCGGCAGGTGGGCGCCACACTAAACTCTGAAGCGTGCCCGCCGACAATTAAGAGGGCAGTTAAGCCCATTAACGGCGCAATTGGCAAGAGGTTTTTCGTTGCCCGGCCAACATTATGGTTGGCGGGCGGGCGGGCGAATCGGCCGGGCGGCCTTTGCATTTTTCAGGAAACCTCATCCACGGGCGGGATGAGGTTTCCGTGATAAATTAAAATAAAAATAAATTTCTGCGGACGGCATTTTCATTACCAACATTTTCAGGGGACCGATTATGAAGCTTTTTTTTTTCCCCCCGGTTTCTGAGACCTTTGTTTTAGGCTGTTCAGGTCTTCAGCTCCCTGAGGCAGCTCTCTTCTGCCTTCAACACCACGGCACTCAACGTGTCAACTTCCTGCCTGATGCCACGATGCTCTTTTCTCTAGGGGTGATGGTGGCGCAGTGGTAACATCACTGAACTAGAGGCCTAGCCTAATGCTCTCTGCCTTCAGGGGGCTTTCTGTGAGCGCTCTCCCCCAGCACCCACGCTGACTTCAGCGCTCGCCCTCCTCCTGCCCCCATCCCTGGCACCCCTAGGCATTAATTGGCCAGCTGGCGTGAACTCACGGTTGGGAGCCAATCGCGGTTCCCCGGCCAATCCTGGACCCGCCAACCTCGCTCACAGGTAGAGGGACAGGTGAGGGAAACAGGAGCTGATGAAAAGGCAAAGTTTCTACAGAGCTAGACGCAGGCCTACCTTTGCACGGGCTTATTTTTTTGCGGCAGCGATCGGGCCCCAGAAAGCTGTCCGTCTGGGCCACGCCCACCCATAGGATAACGCCCAAGGGCTTAAAGGGACCCCGCAGCTGCCAGAAGTCAGCCCAAGCTCCGCGGACCACAAAATCTCGTCTCGCGACCCCGCCCGGGGTCACGACCCACAGGTCGTGAAGCCCTGGATTACAGTATCTGATCGTTGCTGTTTGAGGGAGTGTGTTGTGGCTGCCATGTTTCCCTACGACTGCCTGCCCTTTCGAAGAGTACCTCATTTGTTGTAAAGCACTTTGGGACGCCCTGAGGTTGTGAAAGGTGCTATACGAATGTAATTTCTTCCTTCCTATGATCCGGTAGCTATGCTTTGATCAATATTTGCAGGATGGAAATGCCATTGTATGTTCTCATCCTCTTCAAACTCTTCTACAAGAAAATATTCCTCTGGAAAAGTTGACTTTTCAATTGCTAAGGCTATATATTACAATATCAATGCATCATTTTTCAATAGATCTGTTTTATTTACTGCGGTAGAAATCTTTACACTTACATTCTACAGTCTTGTAACATATTTTACATGACCTTCCAAGTTGAGCGTGACTTACATGAGCCATCTCCCTGCATAACTTAAGTAGTTCCCAGAATGTACAGCAAGCTCAGTGCTACTGTCTGTATCAAATAAGTGAATCCCTACATTCGTCCATTTCTGACCTCCTGCAGATCCTCAGTTTTCACCCCTCCATCATTGGTGACCATGCCCTCAGCTTCCTAGGTTCTAATCTCTGGAATTCCTTCCCGAAATATCTCTACCTCTCTCTTTCTCTTCCTTTAGAATGCTCCTCTTTAGCCAACCTTCTGGCCGCACGTCCTAACAACGCCTCACAAGGCTCGGTGTCAGGTTTCGTCTGACATTGTTCCTGGGCAGCGCCGCGGGATGTTTTACTCTGTCGGAAGGTGCCACATAAATGCAAGTTGTTGTTGTTGTTGTTGGCGCCATCAGAGGGGAAAGCCCCCTCCCTCTCCGGAAGGTGCCGGCACCCCCTGCCATTTTGACCAATTGAGCACCAGCCTTGGCTGGGAGCGTTTGCCGTGGGAGGACCGTCAGGCGGGGGTTGGGGTGGGGGGAGGCTGAAGATGAGGTCCACGGCCTAACTTGCCAGCAGGCAGGGGGGAGCTGGGCTTCACCTAGCGGCGTGGGCCCTGGCTCATTTATCCACTCCCTCTCGAGGCAAGTCAAAATGCCCCAATCGCCAGTGCCCCGGTTTTGAGATCAACTACCCCAGTGCGAAGCCAGTGATCACATCTTGGACCGTCCGGGCACATCCTTTGCCAAAGATGGAGAGCAGATGAGTGTCAGTCAGCCACACCACCGAGCTAACCTCCATTTGCTTTGGTAACTGGTCGGGCTTCCCATCCGTGAGGCTACCTATCCACACTCGTCTCTGCCAACCTGTTGTTCATGATTGCCAAGGCGCCAACGCCGCCAGAGAAACCATTGTACCGCATGTGGCTTTGCCTGGGGACTCCATTGGCAGTCTCGGAGAGTTGCTTCTGCATTATAGCCAGGGACACCTTGTCGGAAGCCAGAAAGTCTTTCACGGATATCATCTCGCCTGACATCCGGCCCCCGTCGGTCTCACTGTCGCACACCGTCTCCACGGAAACCTCGTGCCGCCTGGTCTTGACAGTGGCCGGGTGGACGGCATTCCAGTGAGTCCTCGGCCTCCTCGCGCCCCGGCACCTCCGGCAACACCGGCACTCCATCCTCTCCAGGATCCAGTTGAGGAACTGCTTGATGACGATGGAGGAGACGTTAAACAAGGAGTAGAGGCAGCACACGCCCATCAGTATGAGCAGGAAGTTCCCTGCGCGGTACAAGCTCTGGTGGGCGTAGGCCGCTCTTTGGCTGCTCACCAGATCGCCAAACCCGATGGTGCTGAACGCCACAAAGCAGAAGTACAAGGACTCGGCGTAGGTCCAGCCCTCGATCGGCGAGTACATTGCTGAGGCGCAGCAGGAGATTACGATCGACGCGGCCCCCAGGATGAGCATGACGTAGTAAACAGAGGGCTTCCACCCGTCCAGGCTGTCCACCTCCGCCGAGCGGCCGGAGCCTCTGCGGCCGGACGGCTCGGTCGCCACACTCCGCTGGACCTTCCGCTCGTGGAACCAGCGCAAAACGTAGGCCAGCAGCGTGATGATCCGCTCCAGGAACAGGTTGAAGAACAAGATGGTGGCGGCGCAGCCCACCAGGCCGTAGAAGATCAGGAAGATCCTGCCCCCAATCGTCACCGGTGTGGCCATCCCAAAGCCTGCGAGGAAATCACATGAGGACAAGTCAGCGGAAAGTGTTCCATAACTGAGGTCCCGTCAGTCTGCTCCGCTCTGGAGCCAGCTCAGGCCTCAATGACCAAACCACGCCTCGAAGTTTAACACAATGACACAAAAAGGCTGTGAAGAGATGATTAAAGTATTGATCAAAGGACGTAAGGTGCAGACAAACCTTTATAACGGGGGAATTTAAATTCAATGAATTAATAAATTGCTGGAAAAAAAAAACAGACAAAGCTTTACACTCATCAGGGCAGGTGCAAGAATACCTAAATCTCAAAAGGGAGCAACAATTTACACCGCTTGAGAAGAGAGTGCTGATTGGTTGGCAAGTGGTTGAACTGCCTGGTTTGGAATTTAAACAAAAGCTTGGCAGTTCCCATGCCAACACCTGTATCAGAATCCACTTGCCAGCCAATCAGCACTCTCTTCCCGGGCAGTATAAATTGTTGTTCCCTTTGAGATTTGGTGTTCTTGCGAATCTGTCCTGATGAGTGCAAGGCAAAAAGGTTTGACAGCATGTCTCTCTTTTCTCAGCAACACTCAAGTTCCGTACTCCCAAGCGACTTCTAATTAATAAAGCTGGAATTAAATGCTAGTCTCGTTAATAATAAACATGAAATTAATGGACTGTTGTAAAAACCATCTGGTTCACTATTGTCCTATGGGGATGGAAATCTGCCACCCTTACTCGATTTGGCCTCCACATGACTGCAGACTCTTGTGCCTGACTCTTAACTGCCCACTGAAATGGTCTAGCAAGCCACTCAGTTGCATCAAACTGCGACAGGAAAAAAGCACTGTGGGTCTCCCTACACCACAGGGACTGCAGCGGCTCAAGAAGGTAACTCACCCACCACCTTCTCAAGGGGCAATTAGGGATGGGCAACAAATGCTGGCCTAGCCAGCGACACTGACAACCCGAGAAAGAATTTAGAAAGAATATACAGGGCCAAAGATTTGGCTCCTCTGCTGATCACAGCGGAGCTTTCTCTGGTGCGAGGTTTTTGTAATGAGAGGCTTGTAATAGGAGCTTCCAATACAAGCTTGTAATAGAAAGGTGAATACAGTGGGAGGTTTGTAATGGTAGAGTTTATTTGAAGAGGACTGGAGTTTACAGAGCTGGGTTTCAATTCCTAAATGTATTTCCCAGTGCTGTTCTGAGCCATTTTGACAAATAAAACTCCAGATTCCATCCCAAAAGTGGTCTGATGTCTGTTGGGAGCACAGTCTGCAGGCCACAGCTGACCTCAGCAGGTCCTGGGGCAGGGAAGGGTGATAATATACCCTGTTTCTAATCGCTGTCCTGCAGATGGAAAGAATGTGTGGTTGTATATGTGTGTGTGTGTTGGCTGAGGCCAGCATGTGCTGCACACTGCAGTGGAATAGCTGCCCAATGACCTTAAGACCATAAGACCGAGGAGTTGAAGTCGGCCATTCGGCCCATCGAGTCTGCTCCACCATTCAATGAGATCATGGCTGATCTGATAATCCTCAACTCCACTTTCCTGCCTTTTCCCCATAACCCTTGATTCCCTTACTGATTAAAAATCTGTCTATCTCAGCCTTGAATATACTTAACGACCCAGCCTCTACAGCCCTCTGTGGTAAAGAATTCCACAGATTCACTACCTTCAGAGAGAAGAAATTCCTCCTCATCTCTGTTTTAAATGGGTGACTCCTTACTCTGAGATTATGCCCTCTGGTCCTAGACTCCCCCACAAGGGGAAACAACCTCTCAGCATCTCCCCTGTCAAACCCCCTACGAATCTTATATGTTTCAATAAGGTCGCCTCTCATTCTTCTAAACTCCAATGAGTACAGGCCCAACCTACTCAACCTCTCCTCATAAGAAATTCCCTCCATACCCGGGATCAACCTAGTGAACCTTCTCTGGACTGCTTCCAATGCCAGTATATCTTTCCTTAGATAAGGGGACCAAAACTGTTCACAGTATTCTAGGTGTGGTCTAACCAGTGCCTTGTATAGTTTTAGCAAGACTTCCCTATTTTTATACTCCATTCCCTTTGCCTTCCCTATTACCTGCTGAACTTGATTCTTGCCAGGCTGCATATACAAGCCATCTCCAGTGGGAGGCAGTGGTTTAGAAGAGAACTAACCAAACACCAGGAGGAGAAAAACCCAGAGAACTGTAGATTGCAACAACAACTTTTTTATTTCTTTATTCTTTCACAGGATGTGGGCATCACTGGCAAGGCCAGCATCTGTTGCCCATCCCTAATTGCCACTTGAGAGCTGAGTGGTTTGCTCAGCCATTTCAGGGGGCAGTTTAAGAATGAACCACATGGGCTGTGGGTCTGGAGTCACATGTAGGCCAGACTGGGTAAGGATGACAGATTTCCTTCCCTTTAGTAGACCAGATGGGTTTTTACAACAATCAATAATTGCACTAAGACTAGTTTTATTCATAGAATTTAAATTCCACCAGCTGCCATTTGAACCTGTGACCCCCAGGACATTAGCCCAGACCTCTGGATTACTAATCTAGTGACATTTGCACTATGCCACCATCTCCTCCCTGACTGGCACATATATAGTGCCTTTCATGTAGTAAAATATCCCAAGACGTCCTACTGAAGCACTATGCAACAAATTTAACACACGGCAACCTAGGAAGGTAAGAATAACAAGGTGACCAAATGCTTGGTCAAAGAGATAAATTTTAAGGAGCGTCATAAAAGCAGAGAGAGAAGTGAAGGAGGGGATTAGGGAGGGAATTCCAGAGTTTAGGGCCTAGGTAGCTGGAGGCACAGCCAACAATGGTGGAGCGATTCAAATCAAGAAGTGAGACCAGGAATTGGAGGATCGCAGAAGATCGTAGGAACATAGCAGCAGGAGTAGGCCATTCAGCCCATCGAGCCTGCTGCACCATTCAACACGATCATGGCTGATCACCCACTTCAATGCCTTTTCCCCCGCACTATCCCCATATCCATTTATGCCATTGGTGTTTAGAAATCTGTCAATCTCTGCTTTAAACATAATCAATGATTGAGCTTCCACAGCTCTCTGGGGTAGAGAATTCCAAAGATTCACAACCCTCCCTGGGCAAAGGAATTTCTCCTCATCTCGGTCCTAAGTGGCTTCCCTCTTATTTTGAAATTGTGTCCCCTGGTTCTGGACTCCCCAGCCAAGGGAAGCATCTCACCTGCATCTACCCTGTCGATCCCTTTAAGTATGTTCGTTCTGATGTTTGGAGGGCTGGAGGAGGTTACAGAGGTCGGCAGGGGGGCAAAGGCCAGGGTGGGATTTGTAAACGAGGATGAGAATGTTAAATCTGAGGCCTTGCGGGACCAGGGCCCAGTGTAGGTCAATGTGCAAAGGGGCGATGGTTGAACAGGATTTGGATGAGACGAAATTTAGGTGGGTGAAAGGTCAGGAGAGCACTGGAATGGTCGAGCCTGTGGGTAACAAAGGCAGGGATGAGGGTCTGAGCAGCAGATGAGCTGAGGCGGGATTGAGGAGGTTTGTGGTTGGTGGAAAAGGTGCATTTTTTTGAAGTCCCCAATAGTTGTGCACAAGTTGTCATCTCATATTAATCAGCACAAACATCTGGATCTCCATTTGCGGGTACTTTTATGTGGAAACATAATGACGTCCGATGTAACCTTTTGCTCTATGGTCCCAGCTGTCGATTTGTTTGAATTCCTCGCATTGTGGTACTTGGCCATCGCTAATGGACCGAATCTTAATCTCTTTTTGCTACGAAAACATCACTCGGCGACATTGCGCAAGAAATGAGCAGCTGCAGAAACGGCAAATCGACAGAACTCGCGTTAATTATTTGCTTCCGTTACAGGCTCGAGGTCCTGATCACCCTGCAACAGAAAAAATATCCCACGATATTCCTCCTGCCAGCATCTCCTCAATTCTACTGCAGTGTAAATAAATATTTATTCCTGCCCAGTGTGAAAACGCCCACATAGTCATGGATCGCCCACTCATGGCCGCCTGGGGAACAGCACTGCCTGATGTGGTAGCGAGGCACCCACTAACAGCAAGGCACCTGGTTCAACTAGGGTTGCCAACCCTCCAGGATTGGCCTGGAGTCTCCAGGAATTGCAGATCAATCTCCGGGACACTGGCTGTGGGCCACCCTGGAGAAAAATCATCGGGGCATTAAAAAAGATTGGGGATTTTTGTCATTTTCTTTAAACATTTCTCTTTGCCAGATATAAAAATATTGGACATGAGGGAAAATAGGCTGTTTGACTGACAGTCAAGCATCATCCAATTGGGTAATGAGTCTTTTTGCTTTCCAATTGGTGTACGTCACAAGGATGGACGTGTTGGCCGACTAATGGCTGGAGTGTGGGGGCGAGCCATGTGATGAAACCTCCAGGAATACGTTTAATCGCAGTTGGCAACTCTAGGTTCAACCCCTGGTTTGAGTTAACTGAGAGAGCAGCAGATGGGGGTCACTGTAGTTGGCCTCAGCATCCCTGGGTTAGGGAGTATGTTGTCTGTGTGTGTGTGTGTGTGTGTGTGCGCGCGCGCACACGCTTCTTTGCATGCATGTTGCTGTTGTTCCAAACCCATTATTGTAGTTATTGCCATCTGGGCGAGCCTTTGCAGAGAATGTTAGCAAGCTATTCGACCATGGTAGGTATCTCAGCAGAGCCCAATCTCAGCTTCGCCCAACACACAAGCACGCACAGATACAGGTGCCTGTGCACAGGTACAGGCGCATGCACCCCAACAGACACACCCCAGGCATGAATTCAGATGGACACGCAGGCAGACAGGCATACAGACAGACACACCTCAACCAACATGGATGATCACACATGGACATGCAAATAGATACACCCCAACAGACACACCCCAGACATGAATGCACATGGACACACAGACAGACAGGCAGACAGACAGACACACCTCAACCAACATGGACACACAGATAAATACACCATATGCACCTACAGACACACACACACACACGCACACAAAGAAATGTTCAGTGGTTATAATCAGGGGCAGGAACCCTGGCTGGTTTTTCTCTCTACCACAGGAACGTTTAGCTGCTAAACTGACAGAAAGCAGCCAACTCAGTATTGAAGGGGCAGGGGGCGGTGGTCGTGGGCGGCGGTGGGGGGGGTGGAATTAAATCGGAGGCTCCCCTGGGCTGGACGATCCAGTAATGCAGTGAGCAGAATCTTTACCCACAAGAGCTTACAGAATCTCATGGTGTGGGCTATTTGGGAGAAACCACTCTGAGTACCACCAAGGAGGATTTAACCCTGAACGACGAGACCTTCCCATTAGCAGAGTAAGAATGAATGGGATGTTTTGGTGGGAGATACTGAAGCTCTGGGAGACGCTCCGGGTCAGTTGACCATTTCACGCCACACATTGGCGATTTCCACTGTTCCCACTGAAGTTAAGGCAAACGTTTGGGAGATTTGCGAGGATATACTTCCCAGGAAAGGCCAGACAGACTTTTCTTCGGTAAAGTGGTGTGGAGGAGTAAAAGTGATAGAGCTCTTCAAGACTGCGAAAAGAGTTTGATGGGGCAGATGTTCCAAATTTGGGGGAAAAAAAACAAAACCAGGGCCTACAGATATAAGATAGTCACTAACAGATCCAATCAGGAATTCAGGAGAAACATCTTTAGCCAGAGAGTGGTTAGAACGTGGAACCCTTTACCACATGGAGTGGTTGAAGTGAATGGTGTTGATGTATTCAAGGGGAAAGCAGGTTAACCACATGAAAGGGATAGAATATGTTGGTCGGCAAGGGGTGGGAGGAGGCTTAGGTGTTGTATTATCTTTTATTCTTTCATGCGATGTGGGCATCATGGGCAAGGACACCCCCCAGTTACCTTTGAACTAACAAATCCCCGGGTCTGAGCCAGGCTGGCTAAGGGTGCCAGACTTCCTTCCCCATCAGTGAACCAGGCGGGTTTTTACAAGAATCGATGAGAATTTCGTGGTCTGGCTTTATATTCCAGATTTATAGTCGAATTTCAGTTCCACCAGCTGCAATGGTGGGATTTGAACTCACGCCCCCAGAGCATTAGCCTGGGCTCCCTGATTACTAGTCTACTAACATTACCATTATGCCACCATCCCTTAATTGGGTAATGAGTCTTTTTGCTTTCCAATTGGCGTAGGAAGGCCGTACGTCACAAGGACGGACGTGTTGGCTGACTAATGGCTGGAGCGTGGGGGGCGAGTCATGTGATGGAACCTCCAGGAACACGTTTAATCACAGCTGGCAACCGTATTAATGCAGGATGGCCCTCCCGTGTGTGAGGTTATGCAGCATCTCTCACATACAAATACAGAGAACGTCAGGGCAAAGGCAGGATTCATTCCGGGATATCCTGATCGCCAGGCATTGGAGGAAGCGGGGGCTGAAGGGGGCAATCTGGCAGCCATTATCCCCGAGTTATTGATTCCAGTCCTCAGGGAAATGGCAGGAAGGCCATCGTCCAGCCAGTGATAAAGTGACCAAGGCGAAAACAAAATACTGCAGACGCTGGAAGTCTGACATTAAAACAGGAGCCGTTGGAAAACACAGTTGGTCAGGCAGCAAATGTGGAGAGAGAGAGAGAAACCTTTCATCAAAACCGGAGGATTTTACAGGTGATCAGTTTTTATACAGAGCCAGAGAAAAGCGGGTGGGAAAGTGTAAGGGGGAATGATAAACTACGAACTGGTTGTCTCTGAATTTCCTCAGGGCATTACATCGTGTGTACGGCAGAGAAACAGGCCATTCAGCCCAGCTGGACTCTGTCAGCATTTATGACAGTGATGTAGTGGTAATCTCACTGGACCAGTCACCCAGAGGTCCAGGCTAATGCTTTGGGGACATTGGTTCAAATCCCACCATAGCATCGATTCAATGACCCAACCTCCACCACTCTCTGGGGAAGAGAGTTTCACAGACTATTGACCCTCAGAGGGGAAAAAAAATTCTCCTCATCCTAAACAGTAGGCCTCTTATTACTAAACTGTGTTCCCTGGATTCTAGTCTCTCCCACAAGAGGAAGCATCCACTCTATGAAATCCCCTCAGGATCTTATATGTTTCAATACAATCACCTCTCATTCTTCTAAACTCCAGTGGGTATAGACCCAGCCTGCTCAACCTTTCCTCATAAGATAAGCCCCTCCTCCCGGGCATGAGTCGATTGAACCTTCCCCTGAGCTGCTTCTAATGCAATTATATCCTTTTTTCAAATAAGGTGACCAAAACTGTATGCGGGTATTCCAGATTGGATAATGCTTGACTTGTCAGCCAAACAGTCTTTTTCCCCCATTTTCAATATTTTTATATCTGGTAAAGAGATATATTCAAAGAAAATTAAAAAAAGAAACAATCTTTTTTTTAATGTCCCGATGATTTTTCTCCAGGGCTGCACACAGCAGAATCCTGGAGATTGATCTTCAATTCCTGGAGACTCCAGGCCAGTCCTGGAGGGTTGGCAACCCCATGCATTAAGGTTTCTCAGTCTTTTAAACAATATAAGCGTGCATAGTTGGCCTGAAATATCAGCATACATTAATGGGGTTTCTTGAAAACAACTCTATCGAAGGTTTGAAGCTGCTTCCCACTAATGTTACAGTTTGCGACCATGTTGCATGTCCAGTGTTCTCTGGTCTGACTCCGGGCAGAGGGCAGGAGGTGAAGGGTCAAGTCAGGGAGCAGAGGAGGGAGACAGGGTGTAGAATGGGCACAGAGACAGGGAGCAGAGCGCTCAGCCCAGTAAAGCATGCGTGACATAGAGGCGACAGACAAGGACTAAAGAGGAATTAAGAAGGGTGCAAAGCGTTCGGTGAGGGATACTCTCTGTCAGCCTTTTTGCCTATCGATTTCTGGGAAATAACCATACAGGTTTTGTAAGCTGTGGAGTTTGCCCTCTCTTGGTGGCCCAGTTAGTAAATGCAGTGCCCAGCGTGGTGCTGGTCAGGTTTGATTTGTACTCTTTTAGCTAATCCACCTGGGGCGGCGGCACAGGCAGTATAAATGGCCTCACCAACCCTCTGCAAGGGGTTTCTTTTTTAAATTCACTTATGAGGTGTGGGCATCGCTGGCTGGGCCAGCATTCATTGCCCACCCCTGATTGCTCTCGAGAAGGTGGTGGTGAGCTGCCTTCTCGAACCGCTGCAGACCCTGTGGCGTAGGTACACCCACAGTGCTGTGAGAGCGGGAGTTCCAGGATTTTGACTTTGCTCAGTAGGCAACAATTCCTAGATTATTTTTTTTAAGAAACAGGGTTATGGGAAACGGACGGAGGAGTGAGATGGACAACTGCAAATGACACCACGACGGACCTAATGACCCCCCCCCACCATCTCTGCTTGCATCGTTCAATGGCCCTGCACCCCCTGCCCCTGCTGCGAGGCGCACACACCTGTTGGGGAAGGTGGTCAGACGTTGGCGTGACGCCTCCCATTGTCGACCAGCCTGCCCACACTTATCGAAGCTTAAACGGTGCCTGCTAGCCAGGGGAAGGAGGGGGACATGACAGGGGTAGGGGAGAGTGTGAGGGGAGAAAGAGAGAGAGAGAGGGGAAGAAATGAGAAAACAGCAATACTGGAAATCAGAACTGAGAGAGGGTGAAACTGGCAATGAAAGTAGTTCAGGCAATAAACAGTGATAAAAGTTTGAAATCAGGACATCAATTAAGGGCTTTAGTTGATATCAATTTTACAGCCGAAGGGTAAGTTTCAGGAAATATGAAAAATCAACAGCAGTTTCAACCCCGCACATCATTCCAGCCGGACAGTCTCCAGGCAGATGTCCTTGGGAACACAGTTGTGTGCCCTCCCCAGGAGGCGGGCGTCTAGGCTGGTCTAGAAATGGGCTAAGGGTGGACACACTGACCTAGGGTGGACACACTGACCTAGGGTGGACACCACTGACCTAGGGTGGACACACTGACCTAGGGTGGACACACTGACCTAGGGTGGACACCACTGACCTAGGATGGACACACTGACCTAGGGTGGGCACTAGGGTGGACACACTGACCTAGGGTGGACACACTGACCTAGGGTGGGCACTAGGGTGGACACACTGACCTAGGATGGACACACTGACCTAGGGTGGGCACTAGGGTGGACACATTGACCTAGGGTGGACACACTGACCTAGGGTGGGCACTAGGGTGGACACACTGACCTAGGGTGGACACACTGACCTAGGATGGACACACTGACCTAGGGTGGGCACTAGGGTGGACACACTGACCTAGGGTGGACACACTGACCTAGGATGGACACACTGACCTAGGATGGACACTAGGGTGGACACACTGACCTAGGGTGGACACAATGACCTCGGGTGGACACTAGGGTGGACACACTGACCTAGGGTGGACACCACTGACCTAGGATGGACACTAGGGTGGACACACTGACCTAGGGTGGACACACTGACCTAGGGTGGACACCACTGACCTAGGGTGGACACTAGGGTGGACACACTGACCTATGGTGGACACCACCGTCCCGACAAAGTAAAAAGCTCCCGTGAAGTCCCATCTGGGTCTCAGGGGGTCGACCCTGACGCCGGCCACATGGGCTTCCTCGTACTCCCGCAGGAAGGCGCCCAGCTCCCGGCGGCTGATGTTGTGGCAGCGGGTGAAGTTGGCCAGCCTGCGGCTCCACGCCCGCTGTGCCCGCACCTCCACGGGCCGCTCCAGGGCCGAGAAGGCGGCCGCCCCGCACACCAGGTACAGCGACAGGAAGGCAGCCAGCAGCGCGAAGCGGGCGTTGTCCGCGTTGAGCCGGGGGGAACGGCGAGAGCAGCAGCGGGAGCAGCAGCAGCAGCCGCCAGCCCTCCCGGCCATGGCCAGGGCGACCACCCTCCAGCGGCAGAGCTGCACCCCCACTGCTGGCTGCACCGGGCATTTGGGGGTGGGGGTGGGTTGAGGGGGGGGGGACGACGACCCTGCTACCTGCTCAGGAGGTCCTCGCCCAGCACTTTGCCCTCCCAGCAGCGCTGGAACACCCCAGCCTCTTGTCCTCCCATATATGGGAGACGGGAGCTCCCCCCATACCCACCCACCCACACCCACCAGCAGTTCCATCGGTTTTAAATCTGGACGCCACACACACACACACACACACACACACACAAAACAAACAAGTGCAAAATGTTCAAATCCTGATAAAAATCATCTGCAGACCAGTTCAGATTAGTCTTACTGGCAGCCTTCATTTCCAAGTTTCTTTTCCAGTTAAATCAGCAACTTGCTTTAAAGTAAAACAACCTCTCTCCCCCCCACCACCCAAGATGGTTTAATGGCCAAAGTTCTCAATCTTCCTCAATTGTGGTGCTCAAGAGTATTGTAACTCTTTCGAGTTATCAACAGATCGCATGTAACTCTTTCGGGTTATCAACAGATCGCATGTAACTCTTTCGAGTTATCAACAGATCGCATGTAACTCTTTCGAGTTATCAACAGATCGCATGTAACTCTTTCGAGTTATCAACAGATCGCATGTAACTCTTTCAAGTACATTCACGGTTCTCGGTTTCCGGGAGTGGGACACGAACCCACGACCCTTCTGATTCATAGGCGAGGGTGCTATGAACTGAGCCACAGCTGACACCTCAGCCGTCCATGTTGTAACTCTTTTGAGTTATCGACAGTCACAGATTGTAACCTTTCGAGTACATTCACAGTTCTTGGTTTCCGGGAGTGGGACATGAACCCACAACCCTCTGATTCAAAGGCGAGGGTGCTATGAACTGAGCCACAGCTGACACCTCGTTTCAAGAGTATTGTAACCAGTTTATTTTTCCTCCCTCTCCCTCTCTCTCTCTCTCTCTTTTTAATCTTTCATGGGATGTGGGCGTCACTGGCCAGGCTAACATGTGTTGCCCCATCCCTAATTGCCCTTGAGGTGAGGTGGCTCGCTCGGCCATTTCAGAGTCAGGCAGCCGTGTGGCTGTGTGGGTCTGGAGTCACGTGTGGGCCAGACCGGGTGAGGACGGCAGATTTCCCTCCCCCTAAAGGGGCATTAGTGAACCAGGTGGGTTTCTACAACAATCGATGGGAGATGACGTGGTCACTGAGACTGACTTTCAATTCCAAATTTATTTAGTTGAATTTAAGTTCCACCAGCTTCTCTAGCAGGGGTTAGAATCCATATCCCCAGAGTATTAGCCCAGACCACCAGATTACAAGTCAGGTGGCATTAGCTCTACGCTCTCATCTCCCCCACTTCTGAGTGCTACATATTAGGAAGGATGTGAAGGCATTGGGGAGGTCTGCTGGCGCAGCAGGTAGCACCCCGAAGTGGTTCAGTCCCACCCGGGTTTAAATCCCATCCTGGGGCAGAATTTTGCCCTCGTTGGGCGGGCTTGGCGGGGGGAGGGGCGGGCGGGAGCGGCCAGGGAGCTAGCCGCCGTCCATGATTGGGGCCAGACTGCGATTTCACAGCGGGCGGGTCAATTAAGGCCCACCCAGCGTGAGACGCGAATGACAGCGCTGCCTGTGGAGAGCAGGGGGGAGGAGGGGAGGCGAGCGCAGTGGTAAAGCTCCCTGAGGTGAACAGTTTTGAAAATGAAAAATAAAGCATTGTAGGACGTCAAAAAAACACGTTCCCCCCTCATGTGACTCTGTGCCAGGGACACGTTAGAAATTAGCATGAAAATTTTAACTTAATGACGGACCGATGCCTCACCCCGCCCGTGGATGAGGTTTCCCAAGCTATGCCAGGGCCTTTTCGCCTGCCCACCGGCCGTAAGGCTGGACGGGCAGCAAGAAATCTAAACCAATTGGATTGATAATGGCCTTAATCGGCCTTTTAATTGTCGGCGGGGGCACTGCCAATTACCACGTGTGCCCGCCGACTGAAATATCGCGCGTCACTTAACGCTTGTTCGCGCCCACCCGACAATCAAAATATCCTGCCCCCTGCCCCCTGGACTTGATGGCCACAGAGGGCAGGTTAATAACAGGGCCAAGCACTTTGAGCGTCAGCCTGCAATTTCTTCCAATATGCCTATGGGAAGCAATAAGAGCAGACAAGTCTCTGAGTCACCCATGCTTGATGTGGCATGGTACCCCTGAAGCTACATATAGCTTCAGGCCGGTGACCCCATTCCAGGAAACGCAAGCTGTAGAAACAGATGTAAACGTCTCCTTTCTCCGCCTCGTATGTCTATAGATGTGGGAGGCCAACCCAAGGCGAAGAAGGGATTAGAGAGGGTGCAAAAATTATTCACGGGAATGGTTCCAGGGGTGAGGGACTCCAGTTATGTGGATAGATTGGAGAAGTTGGGGCTGTTTCTCTTGGAGAAGAGAAGGTTGAGAGGAGATTTTGATAGAGGCGTTCAAAATCATGAGGGGTCTGGGCAGAGTAGAGAGGGAGAAACTGTTCCCATTGGTGGAAGGATCAAGCACCAGAGGGCACAAGAGTTAAGGAGATTGGCAAAAAGAAGCAAGGGCCATGTGGGAGCTTTTTTTTTCACACAACGAGTGGTTGGGACCTGGAATGCGCTGCCTAAGAGTGCGGTGGAGGCAGGTTCAATTGTGTCTTTCAAAAAGGAAGCGGATCGGTACCTGAAGAGGAAAAGTTTGCAGGGCCACAGGGAAAAGGCGGAGGAGTGGCACTAGGTGAGTTGTTCATGCAAATAGTTAGCACAGACATGATAGGCTGAATAGCCTCTGTAGTAATTATAGTTTTATTTAGTGTGTAATGTACCTTTAAGAATAATGCTTGTTAGGATAGTTCATATGATCTGTAGTGACCAATAGGAGAGTAGCGTGGGCTACCTCAGCAGTCAGTGCAGAGTTAGAGTTGGAGTTGAAAGCACACATGTAGTTGCTGCTGAGTATATTGTAAATAAAATTTAAGTTTTCACCCAAGAAGTGTCTGCTGATCAACTCTCTATCATTAATAGTACAATTCAGCCACCCTGCAACAAACTGGCGACAAGGATAAAACAGGATTGAACAGAAGAAATCAAGTTAAGAAGAAATCGGCACTATACCTCGCCCAGTGATTGTAAGTAGCAAGCTCCATTAGAATTGTAGAAGTTATTCCCTCTCAAAATGCCACAATTTGGTAGAATTGATCCTTTTGAACCAGCCACAGATGATTGGTGTCACTACATAGAATGCCTCACGTTCTTTTTTCAAGCGAATGAGATTACAGGGGAAGAGAAGAGGCGAGCTATCCTCTTGAGTACTTGTGGCAGCAAAACCTATGGTTTGATTCAAAGTTTGAGGGCACCCATTTCCCCAGATTTGAAAAATTCTTATGAATTGGTGGACCTTGTGAAGGGTCACTTTCAACCCAAGCCCTCAGTCACGGTGCAGAGGCTCAGGTTTAATTCATGAAATAGAGCCCTGGGTGAGACAATTGCATGCTAAGTGGCAAATCTGAAGCAGTTAACCGAACATTGTGAGTTCGGTATGACTCTGAATGATATGCTCAGCGATCACTTAGTGTGTGGTGTGAAAGAGGACACTATTCAGAAAAGATTGTTGTCCGAAGTGAATCTGGATTTCAAGAAGGTGCTAGAGATAACGCTGGCCATGGAAAGCGCTGTAAGAGATTCATAAGCAATACAGGGTGTGCAAAATGGTGCCGTCCTCCACATCGGGTGGGAAACCTCAGCTGAAAGTGGCGCAAAAAAACAAGACTCTGCCGAGAAGTGGGAAACAGCCCCCGCTAGCCGAAGAATAAAGAAAAATAACTTAGCAGCGAAATTGAAGAATGATTTTAATAGAGGTGGAAACAAATCAGTCTTTTAGCGATTGGCAGTTTAAAAAAATCGAATGCTACTATAGTCACAGAAATGGACATATAATGAGGCAGTGCAAGGAAAGATTCAAGCAGGCTTGTAAACAAAAGAAGAAGCCCAATGAAATCTACAATGTAGAAGAGCCTGAAACAACAAATTTAGACATTTACTCGTTGCTTAATCTGAAAGTTGGAAAGACAGAACCAATATTTGTCACAGTGAAAGTAAATGGCAAACCTGTTAAAATGGAAGTGGACATCGGAGCTTCCACTACAGTAATTGAGGAACATACCTTCAGATATTTGAATAACGGTGAACATCAATTAAGTTTAGAAGAGAAACAGCCACCAGGCTAAAAATATATACGGGTGAAGACATTCAAGTGAAAGGCATGAGCAGAGGAACTGTCCATTCTGGAAACCAATTGGCAAAGCTCCTGGGGCGAAATTGGTTAAAGGAGTTTAAGTTAGAATAGACTGAAATTTTCCAGTTGAGAGCAAGTGGGCTACCAGCGCTACTTAGAAAGTACACCACAGCCTTCAAGGACAAACTGGGGAAAATCCAGGGCCTGCAGGCCAAGATTTCTGTGGATCGGGAAGCAACCCCTCACTTGATGAAGGTGAGACCGGTGCCATATGTCCTGAGAGAAAAAGTCGACATTGAACTGAACAGACTAGAGAAACTGGGCGTTATACAACCTGTTCAGTTCTCAGAATGAGCAGTACCAATAGTCCCCGTCCTTAAACCCGACCCAAACCTTCCGAATTTGTGGAGACTACAAACTGACGGTTAATAAAGTAGCTAAGCTAGACAGGAACCTCATTCCAAAAATCTGAAGACCTGTACGCCAGGAGGGACAGTGTACACAAAGCTTGACATGAGTCATGCTTATCAACAACTAGAGTTGGATAATGCCTCGCGGGAATTTTTCACAATTAATACCCATAAAGGGTTGTATCAATATACTCGATTACCTTTCCGTGTCTCCTCACTTGTGCCACCTTTCATAGAACAATGGAAAGTTTACTGCAGGGGCTGCCCCAGGCTGTTGTCTATTTAGACAATGTATTGGTGACAGGATTCACTGAAAAAGAGCATTTGGCAAATTTAGAAGAAGTCTTAAAACGTTTCTCGCAAGCTGGGGTGCACCTAAAAAAAAAGTGCACGTTCCAAGCGAGGGAGGGAATCTATTTGGGTCACTGGGTAGATTCACAGGGTCTCCACCCAGTTGAGGAGAAAGTGAGAGCCTTAAGAGAGGCACCTGTGCCAAAGAACGTCTCAGAACTCAAATCATTCCAAGGAATAATCAACTATTATGGGCGGTTCTTTCCCAGTTTGTCTACAGTGCTGTCCCCCTGCATTCTCTACTCAAACAGAACCAGTGTTGGTCTTGGGAGGCCCCAGAAAGAAGCTTTCATAAAGGTGAAACAATTATTGCACTCGTCCAATCTATTATTGCATTATGAGCAGACGAAAGAATTGGTGCTGACATGTGACGTATCCCCCTACGGAGTGGGAGCTGTGCTCTCTCACCGATGACATGGAACAGCCAATAGGTTACGTATCAAGAACACTCACCACAGCGGAAAAGGGACACTCGCAGATAGATAAAGACGGCCTGTCCATCATCTTTAGTGTCAAGAAATTTCACCAGTACGTACACGGCCGCCATTTTACCATCGTTTCAGACCACAAACCAATGCTAGGATTGTTTAGTGAGGACAAGGCTATACCACCCCTAGCCTCAGCAAGAATACAACGATGGGCCTTAACTCTAGCAGCATACGAATATGTTTTATAGATATGCTGGCAATCGAATCACAAATACCGATGCCCTTAGTCGTTTGCCTTTACAAGAAAATGATGAGCCCGTCCCAGTTCCACAGGGACTTGTTTTACTGCTAATTTTCTTAGATTCCTCGCCAGTATGTGCTCAACAGATCAGAGACTGGACAAGTCGGGACCCAGTCCTATCTCAGGCACGAGAACAAGTGCTACATGGTTGGTCACAGGAACCTGTATCTGACGAAATGAAACTGTACTTCAACAGGAGACATGAAATAACCAGCCAGGATGGTATCTTATTGTGGGGAGCACGAGTGATAGTTCCTCCAAAGGGAAGGGAGGCTCTTTTTAATTGAACTACACAGTGCCCATTCAGGAATTTCCTGAATGAAGACCATAGCTCGCAGCTATCTATGGTGGCCTGGGATGGACGGCGAAAGAGCGTTTAGTAAAGCCCTGTGTGCAATGTCAGCAACTGCAAAAGTTGCCAGTGACAGCTCCATTACACCCATGGAAGTGGCCAGATAGACCCTGGGTGTGGTTACACATTGACTACGTTAGACCTTTCTTGGGAACAATGTTTCTGCTCATTGTCAATGCCCATTCAAAATGGTTGGATGTATATGAGGTGAAGTCACCAACGTCGGGTGCTACAATTGAGAAACTACGTCAGAGTTTTGCCATTTACAGACTGCCAGAAGTAGTCGTTTCCGATAGCGGCACAGCATTTATGAGTGCAGAGTTTCAATGGTTTATCAGTCTCAACGGTATCTCTCATGTAAAAACTGCGCCGTACCCCCCTTCCTCAAACGGACTGGCCAAAAGGGCGGTTCAAATGTTCAAGGCAGGCATGAGAAAGCTAACTGGTGATTCCTCGACAACTAAGCTAGCACGCTTTCTTTGTCATTACCGGACTACCCCTCACACAACAACAGGTGTCACACCCGCGGAGTTATTGTTGAAACGCCGTCTCAGGGCGAGATTGAGTTTAATAACGCTGAATTTAGAGGGGAAGGTGGAAAGGAGTCAGGGAAGCCAGAAAACTAGACACGACTGGCATAGTCATGAGAGGAAATTGACTGTGGGAGAGTCGGTATACATGAAAAACTTCAGAGAAGGACTAAAGTGGTTACCAGGTGAAATAAGTGAGGTGACTGGATGTCTATCTTACCACGTGGAGGTGGAAGGCTGGATCATCCGGAAACAAGTGGACCATTTAAGGAAGAGAAGGACGAATCACCAGGATTTGGTTCCACCAGTGACCATGACCAGGTTTGCGTTTCCTGTTGAGGAAACTCAACCCAGGACTGACATGTCTGATGTTCCTGTAAGAGTTGAGGATACAGAGCTGCGAGTGCCCACCAAAGCACCTGATGTTCAGGAAACTCCGGAAAAGGAGGTTCCTGACAAGGAATCTGAAGTTGTGGAGCTGCGACATTCCACATGTACCAGGAAACCACCTGAAAGACTGAACTTGTAAATTCCTCACCCAGTGTAAATATTATGTTGTCTTGAAAAATATGTCCTTGTAAATATAATATGTATAGCCGAGTTAAAGGGGGAGGAATGTAGTAATTATGGTTTTATTTAGTGTGTATTGTACCTTTAGAAATAATACATGTTAGGAGAGATCACATGATCTGTAGTAACCAATGGAGAGTAGCGTGGACTACCTCAGCAGTCAGTGTAGAGATAGAGTTGGAGTTGAAAGCACACGTGTAGTTGCTGCTGAGTATATTGTACATGAACTTTAAGTATCCACCCAGGAAGTCTCTGCTAATCAACTCTGTGACTAATAGTACAACTCAGCCACCCTACAACAGCCTCCTTCTGTGCTGTAACCATTCTATGATTCAATATAGCACTTTCCACACCACGCATGTCCAAAAGTGCCTGACAGCTAATGAAGTACTTTTTGAAGTGTAGTCACTGTTCTAATGTGGGAAACACAGCAGCCAATTTGCGCACAGCAAGCTCCCACAAACAGCAATGTGATGACCAAATAATCTGTTTTTACTGATGTTGCTTGGGGGATTAATATTGGCCTGGATACCCAGGGAACTTCCCTGCCCTTCTTTGAGAAGTGCGGTGGGAAATTTCAGATAAATCAGTTTGGATTCCCATTCCTCATCATTGGGCAGTGGTTTGTGCCGCAAAGTGTGAAGCCCTGTATGGCCAAACAGCCAGGCAACACTCACCAGCTACACCTACACATGAAAAATGATCATTTCCAACAACATTCAAGAAGCTTGACACCATCCAGGACAAAGCAACCCGCTTGATTGACACCCTATCCACATACATTCACTCCCTCCACCACCGACGCACAGTGGCAGCAGTGTGTGTACCATCTACAAGATGCACTGCAGCAACTCACCAAGGCTCCTTAGACAGCACCTTCCAAACCCACGACCTCTACCATTTAGAAGGGCAAGGGCAGCAGACACATGGGAACACCACCACCTGGATGTTCCCCTCCAAGCCCCTCACCATCCTGACTTGGAAATATATCGCCGTTCCTTCACTGTCGCTGGGTCAAAATCCTGGAACTCCCTCCCTAACAGCACTGTGGGTGTACCTACACCACAGGGACTGCAGCGGTTCAAGAAGGCGGGTCACCACCACCTTCTCAAGGGCAACTAGGGATGGGCAATAAATGCTGGCCCAGCCAGCGACGGCCACATCCCATGATTGAATTAAAGAAAAATTGGCTGAGGCCTAGGGCGACTGGCATCCCAACAAGAAGAGGAGAATATTGTCAAAAAACTATCTGACATAGTAAATGGCATCTTCCCAACCCAACAATTATACAAGTGAGTCAGGGACATAACTGCCTCAGTGTATTCACCAGCACTATTGATAACTCAAGGACATCAATTGTGGGATATTCTGTACCCTATTGCTGAATGTGCCCCTGCGAATGTAACCAGGGAGATTGATGTCGATAGTGTATAATCATTACTGTCAACGCTGGAGAACAGAACAGAGAGTGAAGGAAATTGGAGCTAGCCTAGTGAGGAAGATTTCAGGAGCCTGCATTTCATCGTCCCTGATATGGATGTTGTTGTTTGTCGCTCACTCACAATTAGAGTCTGCACCCCGCACGGCGAGCTGCTTTCCATTTAGAATAAAATGGTTACAGCACAGAAGGAGGTCGTTCGGCCCATCATGTCTGTGCTAGCTTGCTGCAAGAGCGCTCAGCTAGTCCCCCTCCCCTGCCTTTGCCTGTAGCCCCTGTAAATTGTTTCTCTTCAGGCACTTATCCCCCCATTAAAGCAGCAGTGTCACTATCACACACTCCTGTTAAAGGGGCAGTGTCACTATCACAGACTCCTGTTAAAGGGGCAGTGTCCTATCACAGACTCCTGTTAAAGGGGCAGTGTCACTATCACAGACTCCTGTTAAAGGGGCAGTGTCCTATCACAGACTCCTGTTAAAGGGGCAGTGTCACTATCACAGACTCCTGTTAAAGGGGCTGTGTCCTATCACAGACTCCTGTTAAAGCAGCAGTGTCACTATCACACACTCCTGTTAAAGGGGCAACGTCATTATCACAGACTCCTGTTAAAGGAGCAGCGTCACTATCACAGACTCCTGTTAAAGGGGCAGTGTCACTATCACAGACTTTGTTAAAGGGGCAGAATCACTATCACAGACTCCTGTTAAAGGAGCAGCATCACTATCACAGACTCCTATTAAAGGCGCAGTGTCACTATCACAGACTTTGTTAAAGGGCCAGCATCACTATCACAGACTCCTGTTAAAGGGGCAGTGTCACTATCACAGACTTTGTTAAAGGGGCAACGTCACTATCACAGACTCCTGTTAAAGGGGCAGTGTCACTATCACAGACTCCTGTTAAAGGAGCAGCGTCACTATCACAGACTCCTGTTAAAGGGGCAGTGTCACTATCACAGACTCCTGTTAAAGGGGCAGTGTCACTATCACAGACTCCTGTTAAAGGAGCAGAGTCACTATCACAGACCTTGTTAAAGGGGCAGTGTCACTATCACAGACTCCTGTTAAAGGGGCAGTGTCACTATCACAGACTCCTGTTAAAGGGGCAGTGTCACTATCACAGACTCCTGTTAAAGGAGCAGAGTCACTATCACAGACCTTGTTAAAGGGGCAGTGTCACTACCACAGACTCCTGTTAAAGGGGCAGTGTCACTACCACAGACTCCTGTTAAAGGGGCAGCATCACTATCACAGACTCCTATTAAAGGGGCAATGTCACTATCACAGACACCTGTTAAAGGGGCAGTGTCACTATCACAGACTTTGTTAAAGGGGCAGTGTCACTATCACAGTTTCCTGTTAAAGGGACAGTGTCACTATCACAGACACCTTTTAAAGGGGCAGTGTCACTATCACAGACTTTGTTAAAGGGGCAACGTCACTATCACAGACTCCTGTTAAAGGAGCAGCGTCACTATCACAGACTCCTGTTAAAGGGGCAGCATCACTATCACAGACTCCTATTAAAGGGGCAATGTCACTATCACAGACACCTGTTAAAGGGGCAGTGTCACTATCACAGACTTTGTTAAAGGGGCAGTGTCACTATCACAGTTTCCTGTTAAAGGGACAGTGTCACTATCACAGACACCTTTTAAAGGGGCAGTGTCACTATCACAGACTCCTGTTAAAGGGGCAGTGTTCGCTATCATGGAGCCACGTTTTAGTATTTGAAAGAACTGATACTGTGGGATTTATATGAGCTTTTGGTGCTTTTTACGAGCTCAGGACATATCTCAAATCGCTTCACTGCCGATGAAATATTTTCGCAGCGTAGTCACTGTTATAGTGTAGAAAAACGACGTAACCAATTTGCGCACAGCCAGCTCCCACAAATGAACTAAGTGACTGGATGATCCGTTTATGGCTGGGGTCACGGGGGAGAAGTCTCTGTGCGGGAGGTTCTTGGTTTTGTTACCAACGAGAACCTGGGCCATTTTCCTACAGACGCTGGTTTCCTCATCCTGGCCCCGATTTGGCTGTCGACGTGAACAATCGAATTTCCACGGGGGGCACAGAGGGGGGTGCCTGTGTTTGGGAAGGAGCGACAGGGCAGGGTGCTTGTCGTCACAGTCAGGAACTGCAACAATGGCAAGCAGCCTTAACTAAAAACAGCGAGAGTCTTTGCTGCAAGGTTGGCATGGCAACACCCAGGCAGTCCAAGGGTTGGCAGCAGCTGCAGGAGCCCACAGTCTCTGACGGGGGAAGACAAAGCACCCCCCTCTCCAGAAAGGAGGCAGTTGATACGCTGCAGGGTTCAGGTGGTAACCTGTGTCTTCAGCTCGGAACCATAGGAGGTGCATGCGAAACCCCAGGGTAGAAAGTACCAGTGTACACAGCAATGCAGGACCCCCAACAACATGTAAGAGGGTGGAATGGGGAAAGGGAACACTGCAACTAGAGGCGGGGGGAGGGGTGAAGGGACAACCCCAAAGACAATGAGGCAACGAGAACCTCTACGATCACGGGGTAAAATAAAACAGCAACGCCATTCCCCCCTCTATATCCGTCTGTTGTTATGATCTCGAATTCACCGCCGTGCACGGACAGTGGGAAGCAAATCCAAAAATAACTTGCAAAAGGAAATTGGATAAATACTTAAAGGGGGGACTGGGAAGGAGCTGGTGTTTGGCATTCGTGTTAGAAACATAGAAACTAGGAGCAGGAGGAGGCCATTCGGCCCTTCGAGCCTGCTCCGCCATTCATTATGCTCATGGCTGATCATCCAACTCAATAGCCTGCTCCCGCTTTCTCCCCATATCCTTTGATCCCTTTCGCCCCAACAGCTATATCTAACTCCTTCTTGAAAACATACAATGTTTTGGTCTCAACTACTTTCTGTGGTAGCAAATTCCACAGGCTCCCCACTCTCTGGGTGAAGAAATTTCTCCTCATCTCAGTCCCGTATCCTCAGACTGTGTCCCCAGGTTCTGGGCTCCCCCACCATCGGGAACATCCTTCCTGCATCTAGTCCTGTTAGAATTTTATAGGTTTCTATGAGATCCCCCCTCATTCTTCTGAACTCCAGCGAATATAATCCTAACTGACTCAATCTCCACTCCTATGTCAGTCCTGCCATCCCAGGAATCAGTCGGGTAAACCTTCGCTGCACTCCCTCTATAGCAAGAACATCCTTCCTCAGATAAGGAGACCAAAACTACATACAATATTCCAGTTGTGGTCTCACCGAGGCCCTGTACAATTGCAGCAAGACATCCCTGTTCCTGTATTCGAATCCTCTGGCTATGAAGGCCAACATACCATTTGCCTTCTTTACCACCTGCTGCACCTGCATGCTTACCTTCAGCGACTGGTGTACGAGGACACCCAGATCTCATTGCGCATTCCCCTCCCTCAATTTATAGCCATTCAGATAATAATCTGCCTTCCTGTTTTTGCTACCAAAATGGATAACCTCACATTTATCTACATTATACTGCATCTGCCATGCATTTGCCCACTCACTCAGCTCGTCCAAATCACACTGAAGCATCTCTGCATCCTCCTCACAGCTCACCCTCCCACCCAGCTTTGTGTCATCTGCAAATTTGGAGGTATTACATTTAATTCCCTCATCTAAATCATTCATATATATGGTGAATAACTGGGGTCCCAGCACCGATCCCTGCAGTACCCCACTAGTCACTGCCTGCCATTCGGAAAAAGACCCGTTTATTCCTACTCTTTGTTTCCTGTCTGCCAACCAGTTTTCTATCCATCTCAATACACTACCCCCAATCCCATGCACTTTAATTTTACATGCCAATCTCTTATGTGGGACTTTGTCGAAAGCCTTCTGAAAGTCCAAATAAACCACATCCACTGGCTCCCCCTCATCAACTCTACTAGTTACATCCTCGAAAAATTACAGTAGATTTGTCAAGCATGATTTCCCTTTCATAAATCCATGCTGACTCTGTCCGATTCTGCCACTGTTTTCTAAGTGCTCAGCTATTAAATCTTTTATAATGGACTCTAGAATTTTCCCCACTACCGACGTCAGGTTGACTGGTCTATAATTCCCTGTTTTCTCTCTACCTCCCTTTTTAAATAGTGGGGTTACATTAGCTACCCTCCAATGTGTAGGAACTGTTCCAGAGTCTATAGAATCTCGGAAGATGACCATCAATGCATCCACTATTTCTAGGGCCACTTCCTTAAGTACTCTGGGATGTAGATTATCAGGGCCCGGGGATTTATCGGCTTTCAATCCCATCAATTTCCCCAATACCATTTCCCTACTAATACTGATTTCTTTCAGTTCCTCCCTCTCACTAAACCCTGTGTTCCCCAACATTTCTGGTATGTTATTAGTGTCCTCCTTTGTGAAGACAGAACCAAAGTATGTATTTAGTTGGTCAGCCATTTCTTTGTTCCCCATTATAAATTCCCCTGTTTCTGACTGTAAGGGACCTACATTTGTCTTCACCAATCTTTTTCTCTTCACGTACCTATAGAAACTTTTACAGTCGGTTTTTGTGTTCCCTGCAAGCTTACTCTCGTACTCTATTTTCCCCCATCTTAATCAATCCCTTGGTCCTCCTGTGCTGAATTCTAAACTGCTCCCAATCCTCAGGTCTGTTGTCTTTTCTGGCCAATTTGTACGCCTCTTCCTCACAGCTAATACTATCTCTAATTTCTGTCACAAATAGCATAGGTTCATTTAAGGGAAATCCAGAGAAGCGCATGAGGGAGAAGGGGTGTGTTGATCAGGTGCGGGGGGGAATGAAGCAAATACAGTTGGGGTAGGCTTGTGTGGAGCCGGGACCGGTTGGCCTGACTGTCTGTGTTGTCAATTGTATGTAAATTGGACCTAAGCAAGGGTTGTGGTTCCCCGTTGCATAGAGGCGAGTTTGTCGGACGGGAGTGGAAGCAAGCAAAGTGGCTGCGTTCACCAGCAAGGGCATCTTGTGTGACGTGACTCCCACTCCACTCTGGTCGTCGCTGGCTTTCCTTTTGTTATTATGCGAGGGACGCCCAGGTTGGATGGGCAGTAGCTCCGGGTTTCCGAGGAGCCGTGGCTCAGACGCTCGATTGAAGAAGACTTCAGGCGGCGAAGAAATCCTGCCTCGCGTCCACATCAGTCACCCCGCGCGGTCAATAGGCTGCTGATCAAAGTTTCCTCCTGTGACACAGATGCGCTCTCGCCTGTGCCCCTGAGCGGGGACTGGCAGAGGGGGCATAGGCCCCCTTCGTTGCATCTGTCCCTTTGAAGTCTGCCGGGTGCAGGCATCACAACATTTTCCCTTTCTCTCAGTCAGGCCTTCAAGTCTCTCATCTGAAATTCAAGGCATCCTTAAGTGGTGCTCCAGTTCTTCCCACAGAGCTTTCATATCCATCATTTCCACATCACACAGTCAGTGGCTCTTCATGATGAACCTTCACCCACACACCAAGAGCTGGCTGAGGAGATGGTGGCGAGGAAGTTGGGAGGGGGGAGGGGGCACAGAGCCACTGAGAACCTGCGGATGTAAAGAGAAAGGCAAGGCAGCTCCCGAGCACGACAAACTTGCCATCTTACACTCACCGCCAGGGCGCTTTCCCATTTCGGAGGCCCCCCGGGTCCCGATTTTAAACGTCACCCGCCCACCCTGATTGCTGGAGAGTGGGCGGAGGGGCACGGAGGTCGGTGGGCAGGGGGCGGCGAGGTTTGGTGGGGGCGGTGGGGCAGGGGTGTGGGCGGGTAGCAGCAGTCTAAACGAGAGCAGCAACTGACCCCGGCTAATTCAGGTTTCTTTCCATCGTGTTCCAGCCCTAACCTGCTCCTTTAAGAGGATGGTGGCGCAGTAGTAAGGTCACCAGGTTAACAATCCAGACGCCAAGGCGAGTGCTTCAGAGAGACAATTCCCTCCACGGCATCTGGGGGAGTTTAAATTCAATTAATTAGTTAATTGGGAATTAAAATGCTAATCTCATTAATAATGAAACTACCGGAGTGTTACAAAACCCATCTGGTTCACTAATGTCCTTTGGGGAAGGAAATCTGGCATCTTTCCTTCCACCGTAAGGTCAGAAGTGGGGATGTTCGCTGATGATTGCACAATGTTCAGCACCATTCGCGACTCCTCAGATACTGAAGCAGCCCATGTCCAAATACAGCAAGACCTGGACAATATCCAGGCTTAGGCTGACAAGTGGCAAGTAACATTCGTGCCACACAAGTGCCAGGCAATGACCATCTCCAACAAAAAAGGTGGGGGTGAGCCGCTGCACTCCCTGTGGTGTAGGTACACCCACAGTGCTGTTAGCGAGGGAGTTCCAGGGTTTTGACCCAGCGACAGTGAAGGAACGGTGATATATTTCCAAGTCAGGATTAGGAGTGACTTGGAGGGGAACTTCCAAGTGGTGGTGTTCCCACCTATCTGCTGCCCTTGTCCTTCTAGATGGTAGTGGTCCTGGGTTTGGAAGGTGCTGCCTAAGGAGCCTTGGTGAATTCCTGCAGTGCATCTTCTAGATGGTACACACTGCTGCTACTGTGTGTCAGTGGTGGAGGGAGTGAATGTTTGTGGATGGGGTGCCAATCAAGTGGGCTGCTTTGTCCTGGATGGTGTCGAGCTTCTTGAGTGTTGTGGGAGCTGCACTCATCCAGGCAAGTGGGGAGTATTCCATCACTCTCCTGACTTGTGCCTTGTAGATGGTGGATAGGCTTTGGGGAGCCAGGAGGTGAGTTACTCACTGCAGGATTCTTAGCCTTTGACCTGCTCTTGTAGCCATTGTATTTATATGGCTAGTCCAGTTCAATTTCTGGTCAATGGTAACCCCCAGGATATTGATAGTGGGGGATTCAGTGATGGTAATGCCATTGAACATCATGGGGCAATGGTTAGATTCTCTCTTGTTGGAGATGGTCATTACCTGGCACTTATTACTTGCCACTTGTCAGCCCAAGCCTGGATATTGTCCAGGTCTTGCTACATTTGGACATAGACTGCTTCAGTATCTGAGGAGTCGTGAATGGTGCTGAACATTGTGCAATCATCAGCGAACATCCCCACTTCTGACCTCATGATGGAAGGAAGGTCATTGATGAAGCAGTTGAAGAGGGTTGGGCCGAGGACACAACCCTGAGGAACTCCTGCAGTGATGTCCTGGAACTGAGATGATTGACCTCCAACAACCACAACCATCACCATTTGTGCTAGGTATGACTCCAACCAGTTGAGAGTTTTCCCCTAATTCCCATTGACTCCGGTTTTGCTAGGGCTCCTTGATGCCACACTCAGTCAAATGCAGCCTTGATATCAAGGGCAGTCACTCTCACCTCACCTCAGGAGTTCAGCTCTTTTGTCCATGTTTGAACCAAGGCTGTAACGAGGTCAGGTGCTGAGTGGCCCGGGGGAACCCAAACTGGGCGTCAGTGAGCAGGTTATTGCTAAGCAAGTGCCGCTTGATAGCACTGTTGATGACTCCTTCCATTACTTTATTGATGATGGTGAGTAGACTGATGGGGCGGTAATTGGCCGGGTTGGATTTGTCCTGCTTTTTGTGTACAGGACATACCTGGGCAATTTTCCACATAGCTGGGTAGATGCCAGTGTTGTAGCTGTACTGGAACAGCTTGGCTAGGGGCACGTTCTGGAGCACAAGTACTATTGTCAGACTATTGTCAGGGCCCTTTGCAGTATCCAGTGCCTTCAGCTGTTTCTTGATATCACATGGAGTGATTCGAATTGGCTGAAAACTGGCACCTGTGATGCTGGGGACCTCCGGAGAAGGCTGAGATGGATCATCCACTCGGCACTTCTGGCTGAAGATTGTAGCAAATGCTTCAGCCTTATCTTTTGCGCTGATGTGCTGGGCTCCCCCATTACTGAAGATGGGGATATTTGTGGAGCCTCCTCCTCCAGTGAGTTGTTTAATTGTCCACCACCATTCACGACTGGATGTGGCAGGACTGCAGAGCTTAGATCTGATCCGTTAGTTGTGGGATCGCTTAGCTCTGTCTATCACTTGCTGCTTATGCTGTTTGGCAAGTAGTCCTGTGTTATGGCTTCACCAGGTTGACACCTCATTTTTAGGTATGCTTGGTGCTGCTCCTGTCATGCCCTCCTGCACCCTTCATTGAACCAGGGTTGATCCCCTGGTTTGATGGTAATGGTAGAGTGGGGGATATGCTGGGCCATGAGGTTACAGATTGTGTTTGAGTACAATTCTGCTGCTGGTGGCCCACAGCGCCTCATGGCTGCCCACTCTTGAGTTGCTAGATCTGTTCGAAATCTATCCCATCTAGCATGGTGGTAGTGCCACACAACACGATGGAGGGTATCCTCAATGTGAAGGCGGGACTTCGTCTCCACAATGACTGTGCGGTGGTCACTCCTACTGATCCTGTCATGGACAGATGCACCTGCGGCAGACAGGTTGATGAGGGCGAGGTCAAGGTGGGACAGGACATACCCAGGGATGGTGATGGTGGTGTCTGGGACATTATCTGTAAAGTACGATTCCATGAGGATGACTATGTTGCTTGCCTAGTCTGTGAGACAGCTCTCCCAAGTTTGGCACTAGCCCCCAGATGTTAGTAAGGAGGACTTTGCAGGGTTGACAGGGCTGAGATTGCCACTGTCATTTCCGGTGCCTAGGTCAATGCCGGGTGGTCCGTCCAGTTTCGTTCCTTTTTTGAGACTTTGTAGCGATTTGTTGTAACTGAGTGTCTCGCTCGGCCATTTCAGAGTCAACCACATTGCTGTGGGTCTGGAGTCACATGTAGGCCAGACCAGGTAAACAATCAACAATGGTTGTCTCATGGTCATCATTAGGCTTGTTTTCAAAATTCCAGATTTTTATTGAATTTAAATCACATCATCGACTGTAGTGGGATTCAAAGCCTGGTCCCCAGAGTATCACCCTGGGTCTTTAGATTACTAGCACAATGACAATAGCACGATACCATCACCTCCCCCTCACAGAATTGAACTGTGGTGCTCAGTCCTTGGTCATTTTTGTTCCTTTCAACACATCTTTAACCTTGGACCAGCCGGGCTGTAGTAGGGTTGCCAACTGTGATTAAATGTATTCCTGGAGGTTTCATCACATGACTCGCCCCCACACGCCAACACCAACACATCCGTCCTTATGACGTTTCACCTTTCAACCCGTTTCGATCCCTTCCCCCCACTAGGTCCATCTGCCACTTGCTTGTCCTGCTTTCTACACTTAATGTCCCCATTAGCACATTCCTTAGCTAATATCACCACCGTCAACACCTCTTTGTCCTTTTGTCTATGACATCTTTGGCAATCTCTTCTTTGCCTCCACCTATCACTGGTCCCTAATCCAGCTCTACCTGTCCCACCCCACTTCAACCAGTTTATATTTCACCTCTTTTCTATTTTTCCTTAGTTCTGTTGAAGGGTCATACGGACTCGAAACGTTAACTGTGTTCCTCTCCGCAGATGCTGCCAGACCTGCTGAGTTTTTCCAGCTATTTCTATTTTTGTTTTTGTTTCAGATTTCCAGCATCCGCAGTATTTTGCTTTCATCCTTATGACGTATTGCCTTCCAATATAAGGATGTAAATGCGTTGGGAGCAGTTCAGAGAAGGTTTACTAGGCTAATACCTGGAATGAGTGGGCTGTCTTATGAGGAAAGGTTGGACAGACTAGGCTTGTATCTGCTGGAGTTTAGAAGAGTAAGAGGTGACTTGATTGAAACATATAAGACTCTGAGGGGTCCTTGACAGGGTGGGTGTGGAGAGGATGTTTCCTCTTGTGGGAGAATCTAGAACTAGGGGGTCATTGTTTAAAAATAAGGGGGTCACCCATTTGAAATGGAGATGAGGCGAAATATTTTCTCTCAGAGGGTCGTGAGTCTGTGGAACTCTCTCAAAAGCAGAGTCTTTGAATATTTTTAAGGCGGAGGTGGATAGATTCTTGGTAAGCAAGGGGGTGATAGGTTATCGGGAGTAGGTGGGGTGCAGATTTCAGGTTCCTATCAGATCAGCCAAGATCTTATTAAATGACGGAGCAGCCTCGAGGGGCTGAATGGCCTACTGCTGCTCCTTGTTCATATGTATGTTCGTTATACCTCAACTGGAAAGCAAAAAGACTCATTATCCAATTGGATGATGCTTGACTGTCAACTAAACAGCCTTTTATCCCCCATTTTCAATATTTTTATATCTGGTAAAGAGAAATGTTCAAAGAAAATGACAAAAAAAACACAATCTTTTTTAATGCCCCGATGATTCTTCTCCAGGGTTGCCCACCGCAGTGTCCTGGAGATTGATCTTCAATCCCCGGAGACTCCAGGCCAATCCTGGAGGGTTGGCAATGCTCAGCCCCAGTACCACATCTGAGATGACCGGAGGAAATCTGCGGACTTGCCCTGGGTAAACATTGGTGCCGTGCCCCATCTCCTGTTCACCCTGGGTACTGCAGGCATTGGCCGAAATGCAAGTTGCACTCTCCGGCCCGATGCTGAATGGATAGAGCCAAAGTGAGGGAGTGAGGAAAATATATAAAAGTTGGCAGTTTGCAAGAGTTTTTGGATTCGTAAAAGGCTGAGAGGTCGCCCAGACTAAGATAAGTTGCCAGCATAGACATGATTGGCCAAATGGCCTCCTTTGCACTACGTGGAGCTCAGACGTGTAACAGGTTTGGGTCCTCAGTTTGATTCTTAAGGTTACATAAAATGTAAAAGCGCAGAAACAGGCCATTTGGCCCAACTGGTCTATGCTGGCTTTTTATACTGGTTACACTGCCCTGAGTACAGTGAACAGCTCAAGAAGAATCTATCAGTGCTGAGGGAGTGCAGTGTAGATTAAGCAAAACGGTGGCAAAGATATACCTAGACTAGGGATGTGGTTGCTGGAATTTAAAGGGTTAAAGGGGCGATTTGAATGAATGAGAACCAATAGGGTTGATAAAGAGAAACTATCACCATTGGTGGAGAATCTAGAACTTGGTGAGACAGCCTAAGGAGAGAGAAGGGAATCTGTTCATTGTATATTAGTTGAGAATTAATTGTATTTGGGTGAAGGGTATTAACTCAGGACTCACCTCTGCTCGTATGTACAGGAGCAGGCTGAAAGTGTGCTGCTACTCTTGGTGTGTAACGTGTATCTTTGCAAATAAAAGCTGATAAAAGCGAAGGTTCACTAAATGGGTCCCTGGGATGAGGGGGTTGTCCTATGATTAAGAGGCTGAGTAAATTGGGACAAAAACTAAAATAGCTGGAAAAACTCAGCAGGTCTGACAGCATCTGCGGAGAGGAACACAGTTAACGTTTCGAGTCCGGATGACTCTTCATCAGAACTAAGGAAAAATAGAAAAGAGGTGAAATATAAACTGGTAGAGGGGGTGTGGGACAGGTACAGCTGGATAGAGGGCCAGTGATAGGTGGAGGCAAAGGAGAGATTTCCAAAGATGTCACAGACAAAAGGACAAAGGGGTGTTGACGGTGGTGATATTAGCTAAGGAATGTGCTAATGGGGACATTAAGGGTAGAAAGCAGGACGAGCATGGTACAGATAGCCCTAGTGGGGGTGGGGTGGGGGGAAGGGATCAAAATAGGCTAAAAGGTAGAGATAAAACAAAGGATGGAAATACATTTAAAAATAATAGAAATAGGGAAAAGAAAAATATGTAAAAATATATAAATTTTTTTTAAAATCATAAATTATTGGAAAAAAGGGGGATCGGAAAGGGGGTGGGGATGGAGGAGAGAGTTCATGATCTAAAATTGTTGATCTCAATATTAAGTCCGGAAGGCTGTAAAGTGCCTAGTTGGAAGATGAGGTGCTGTTCCTCCAGTTTGTGTTGAGCTTCACTGGAACAATGCAGCAGGCCAAGGACGGACATGTGGGCATGAGAGCAGGGTGGAGTGTTAAAATGGCAAGCGACAGGGAGGTCTGGGTAATGCTTGCGGACAGACCGAAGGTGTTCTATAAATTGGGCTCATATTCTCTGGAGTTTAGAAGAATGAGAGGCGATCTCATTGAAACCTACAAAATTCTGAGGGGGTTTGACAGGGTGGATGTTGAGTGGTTGTTTCCCCCTGGCTGGGGAATCTAGAACACGGGGGCACAGTCTCAGGATTTGGGGCCGATTATTTGGGACTGAGATGAGGAGAAATTTCTTCACTCAAAGGGATGTGAATCCTTGGAATTCTCTGCCCCAGAGGGTTGTGGATGCTCCATTGTTGAATACATTTAAGGCTGGGATAGATAGATTTTTGGTCTCTCAGGGAGTTAAGGGATACGGGGAATGGGCAGGAAAATGGAGTTGAAGCCCAAGATCAGCCATGATCGTATTGAATGGCGGAGCAGGCTCGATAGGCTGAGTGGTCTCCTCCTGCTCCTATTTCTCATGTTCTTAAATGAATGAGACATGACTTGAGTGTTCTGTCATTCAGCGCCTGGCTATCTGAGTTTGGACAGCCATGCTCACCCTTTGACCTCTTTTTCAATCTGCAATCCAACAAGATCTTGGAACATGCCAAACGTAACAGGAGAGTCGAGCAGCCTGGGGAGCCTGGGGATCCTGCCGATTCCTTTATCAACGACCTCCACTGCACGGCAGAAGGATGCGAATGCGGAGATCTGAAATCCGAACTCATCTGAGACACAATCGTGGAGGGTGTCGCCGATGATTCGCTCTCCGACCTTCTCCCAGCCAAGGGAGGCCTCGCTCTGGACGAGGCCGTCCAGCTAGTCAGGCTGTCAGAGTTGCAAGACCAGCCTCGGGCCATTCTTAGAGGTGAGAGCACTTCATGGGGCAGAGGCCCCAACTCGGTCCGGTCACATCCAGCCACAGAGACTGTCCGAGCCAGGGTAACCCCCAACCACCCTGCCAAGCGACTGTGCCAGCACTGTGGGGTGAAGCCCACCCACAGGGAGGACCAATGTCTGGCCACTGCTACTAAATGCTTCCAATGTCACAGGCTATGCCAGTCCTGCCCTCCGCCCTGCGCAAACAATCTGAGAGGCACCCACGAAATCGAGGCTACCAACCCAGAAGACACTCAGCCCTTCTTCCTGGGAGGTATCAGACAATGCGGACATCTCAGTGAGCATCCATCTAGCCAACTTCAAGTGAAATCCCGGCGTCGGGGGTAACCTTCTTATCGGACAAAGAACCAAAGCCGCTGGATCTGAGCCGCAGACACCCCACTCCACGGTGCGGAGGGGGGAGTCCAAATCCCGGTCATTGGAATGATTCAAGAGCCATTAAGGTACGGCAACAAACCGATCACAGACGTTGTGTGTGTCGTGGGAACTCAGCCCCTTTCACTCCGCAGTAGTGACGCCTGCAAAGCCCTCGACCCACTTCAACCGGCGGGAGATGTGAAGACAACCACGATCCCCATGCAGCCCGAGACCCGCCCGCTCTCCCGAGAACCCAATGTTGACTGTGATTGGAGCATCTCCTCCACGCTCGCCGAGCTGGTCTGTCCTGCACCTCCTCAGGTTCCCCAAACCGATTATTTTTTTGTTCATGGGATGTGGGCGTCGCTGGCTGGGCCAGCATTTATTGCCCATCCCTAATTGCCCTTGAGCTGAGTGTCTTGCTAGGCCAATTCAGAGGGCATTTAAGTGTGGGTCAGGAGTCACACGTAGGCCAGACCGGGTAAGGATGGCAGATTTCCCTCCCTAAAGGGGCATTAGCCAACCAGATGGGTTTTTACAACAATCGACAATGGTTTCATGGCCACCTTTAGATTTTTCATTTCAGATTGTTTTATTGAATTCCAATTTCACCATCTGCTGGGGTGGGATTTGAACCCAGGTCCGCAGAGCATTAACCTGGGTTAAAAGCCAAATACTGCGGATGCTGGAAATCTGAAACAAAAACAGAAACAGCTGGAGAAACTCAGCAGGTCTGACAGTATCTGCGGAGAGGGAGACAGTTAGCATTTCGAGTCTGTGTGACTGATGAAGAGTCATTGGGACCTGAAACGTTAATTGTCTCCCTCTCCGCAGATACTGTCAGGCCTGCCGAGTTTTTCCAGCTGTTTTTGTTTTTGTTTCGCATGGACCCTGGGTGTCTGGATCACTAGTCTGGTGGCAGCCATCACCTCTCCCCCTAGGGCCAGACCAATCCATAACGCAGGAGGTTACCATAGCAACCCCAGTGGAGGTGACGCCAGAGCCACGACGGCTTCCAGCAGAGCCAGCGGCCACGGTGCAGTTGGTTGAGGTGATGACCCACACCCGACCCCCAGCAACTACCAGCCAGTGTGAGGGAGCCACAGAGACCACGGGAATCGGGTAGCAGCCAGACGCAAACGCTACTCACCAAAGGTGGGCCACCTTTACACTCTCCGTAGGGCGGTCGCCCCCTCTTCATCCCAGAAGGCTTCCAGACGCCGGAAAAGGCGGGAGAAGATGGGACGGCAACCAACGGCCGAATGGATAGCACCCCCTCCCACCCACAAAGACACGGCCGCCACTCAAAGGGGCCAAACCACCACCGCAGCCCGACCGACCGACCGGGCGCGGTGCAACGCTCGCCAATGGAAAAGGCAGGTGAAGCCGCGCCTGCTCCCAGCTCCAACCAGTGACTCACCACCAACATCCACAGCTCCTAGATCCTACCACTCACCGACCAGACGGCAAATGTGACGTGGCCGGGGTATGAGATCTCCGGATCCGCCTCAAACCCTGATCGCAAAGACTTGAGGGGGGGTGGTGATGGGGTGTGTGAGCTCTGTTAACGCACGCTGTTAATGTACAAAGTAGTTTAGAGTAGTTGTAGTTGCAACACTGAAGTTAAATACACAAGCCTTATGAGACTTGCATCAAACTGTAAGCAATTGGTGTCTGTCTATATCCGGGGGATAAAGACTTGGGGGGAGGTGTAGTAGAAGGATCCAGTACAATAAGGGTTAACCTGGGACACAGTGCGGTACCACCCACTGGTGATTTAAGAAGGCACCTGCCCTGGAGCTCAGCGTAGAGCCAGGTAACAACATGTAAGGCACGCCAGAGAGTCCTCTCCGTATCTGTACCCTCCACGCGAAACATGTACATAGCTCAGGAAGGTCAATCGAGATTTCTTGATAATTTCTACAAGACTCGGCAGCACAAATCTGGGGTAACGAGGACCCAACAAAACATCATCCAACTGGGCAGGGTGGATCACTAAGCAGCCGATTCCCTGAATGTCACGTCCTCCACTCTGACTACGTGTGGCACCAGGGACTTCACTTCATGGTTCAAGTCCCAGTGGGTTGAATCTCATCCGAATGGACCTGCGCGCAGTGAGGAGGTGGGCTGCGGGTTGGGGGCTCTTACGTTTCCACGTCTGGCCGCTGCCCACCTCTGCAGCATCTGGAGAACGTTTGACCCCAGCCGGAGGGTCAGAATGTCTGAACTGTCCATTTACCCCTGAGGCCTCAGCGACAACAGGAATGGGGGGCGTGAGCTGGGTAGGCTGCACCACCCCCCCCCCCCCACCCCGGGGTTTCAGGCACTCAGCTGGACTCCTGCTCTGGGATCTGGGGGGTGGCTGAAACGAGGTGATATTCGCCAACAAAGAGGGAATAAAGGCCAGCCTCATAAACCGAGCAGGCATGGGTGGAAGTGGCCGAGGGAGAGAGCGAGGGAGGAGTGTAGTCCCTCGAACCTGGGGACAGTGCCCTAAGAGGTTCAAGGACCTCAGGAAGGGTGAGACGCCAAGCCCGAGACCCTGGCTTTTCCAGCATTGTCCAGAACAACACCCCTCAGACCGACACGCCTTGCGGTCCCACTCATTCCTCTCTCCCAGGCACCTCCCCGTCTGGACACCCAACTCCCACGCTCATGGGCCCCCTCATACCTGTTCCTCCCAGTCAGCCTCCACAAACGCTGTCCTTCCCCCCCCCCACTCCTCTCCCTACACCCCATTTCCCACCCTCCCAATTCCTTGCTTTCTCTCTGTGCAGGAGAGTGTCGAACTGTAGGGAGGAGGAGGAGGCGGGGCCTCCAGCGACAGGCGCCTTGAGGGACCCCGGGGGCCAACGTGTGCCCACCTCGTTCACCGGGAGGGAGACCGTGTTCCCGGGGGCTGGGGGTGTCGGCAATGATCTGCGCTGAAAGCCCGGGCCTCCTCATTGCGCTTAGCTGCTCGGGTCTGGTTCTCCCCCACGGGTCGCAGGAGCCGACCATCTGCCTGTAGGCCCTGTTTTGGAGTCTCCCCTTCTACCAGCTGTGTCTCGGTGTCCATCCCCCCTGCCCCGTGGAGCAGCAAGGAGGCAGCTGGCGCCGCTGCTGGTTATGCTCCCACTGCTGCTGGTGCTGTTGGTCCTCATCGGAGCTCCAAGGTGGAGTTGCATTCGCTGCTCCCATGCTGTGGGGAAGGCTAACTGCAGGGAAACACAGATTGTGATGCCCTGAGTGTCTCCTGTTCAGTATTAACTTTTAGCCCAACTTAGGACTGAAATAAAAGCAAAAAAACTGCAGATGCTGGAAATCCAAAACAAAAACAAAAATACCTGGAAAAACTCAGCAGGTCTGGCAGCATCTGTGGAGAGGAATGCAGTTAACGTTTCGAGTCTATATGACTCTTCAACAGAACTAAGGAAAAATGGAAAAGAGGTGAAATATAAGCTGGTTAGGACTGAAATTGTTGACACATGGATGCATCGCAGGTTGGATTTGGCTGTGGCTCTTCAGCATCACTGCTTAAAAGCTTCCCGGCCTGTCGGTTTCGCTGGACAAACGCTCACCCTCTCTTTTCTCTCAGCTTACTGACCCGGGGGCGCCCCACTGTAAAGAGGAAAAGCTCGAGGAGGAAGGGGTGTTCCGGGTGTTACCTCAGTGGTGCAGAGTGAGATAAACTGGAGTGTGACCCTCAATCCCTGACATCCCATCCCCTCAGGATAAAGAGGAACGCTCATCCTCTGGCGTCAGCTGGCTCTGAGGTGCCTGTGGATCTGGAACGATGTTGAATCCCCCCCCCCCACCCAAGGCACCACCAGCTACTGCTGGTGAGTCCTTCACCAGAAGGGTCACTGCCCCTCTGGTGACACCAACTCCGCCGCGGACCATCGCATTCCATTTGGCACCAGTTCGGTTGGGGTTGGTACTCTGAGAGGTCTCAGCCCGCTCAGGGTACTGGAGCGTCTCCCTCCTTGAGATCTTCCCGTTCAGTCCCAAGGGTGAGGGTCAGTTGACGTCAGTCAGAGATGACTGTATGGATTAGCCCTCTCGTGCCATTCCAGTTTGCACCAAGCAGTGCCAAGCTGAGCCTGAAATGGGGGCCAGGTTGGTCCTTGATTCCATTGCTTCACATAACCACTTGGGACTTTATCCTGGGTCCAGCAAACGTTTGATGATTTTTACCCAAGTGAGAGTAACACAAACACGGCCAATGACGTTCAGCAATTGAATAGTGACCGAACAGGACATAAGCACCAAATTCACAAACTGGCAGTGAGATGGTCAGCCAGGGACTCCAATGAAGGACCCGAGAGTGAGGCTTATTATTGATCAGAAATCAGGCTCCAGGAATCCGACTGCCTGTCAGCAATAACATGGAGGATTTACCTGTGACAAAAATAAAACTATTCTACCCTATCCTACCCTACCCTTGATCCATATCCCTTTATAAACTTCAGAACATAGACTGGAACAGTTCCTTGGGCCTGTTCTGCTGTTCAATTAGATCATTGATCTTTATCTTAACTCAATCCACAGATCTTGCTTTCATGTCCCATAAGAATTAACATAAATCTATCAGCCTAATTTTTAAAGTCTTTGATTAACTTGCCCAAAAATGTTTTTTGGGGTGGACGGTTTGTGATTTCCACTACAACCCTTTGTGATGAGAGATGCTTCCTGAACTGTCTAACTCTAAGAATCTGCCCGTTGTTATGGATTCCCTCATCAGCAGAAATAATTTCTCCCAATCTAATCTATTACATCATGATTAAGTCTTAGACACCTGAATAGATTGACCATTAAGCTTCTATTCTCGAGCGTATGCAACCTCAGTGTGCACAAGATGTCCCTGTAATTTAACCCCCTAATCCCCAATGTCATTCTGTTGAATCTACACGACACCCCCCCTCCAGGAATAATATATCCTCCCTGAGAATGCAGTGCCAGGAGCTGAACTCAATACTCCAGCTGAGGTCTGAACCGGACCATTGTACAACTGTAGCACAGCTTCTAACCATTTGAATTCCGATCTCTTGGAGATGAAAACTAACATTCCGTGAGGTTTTTAAATTACTTTTTTGGCTTGTCCGTCAGTTCCCAGCTTCTCATCATTTAGAAATTTTCTTATCCATCTTTCTTAGGCCCAAAGTGGATGACCTCCTACTTCCCCACATTGACCTCCAGCTGCCGCACTTTTGCCCACTCAGCCTATCAATGTTTCCACTCCCACCTCCTCCACTCTCTGTGGCACTTGTCTTAATGCTGTCAGCCAACCTGGATACCTGGCTCGCTATCCCTTCTCACTTATTGAGAAACATGGTGAAAAGCGGAGGTCCTGGTGCAAATTCCTGGGAACACTTGTCCTGTTAATCAGATTAATTTCTCACATCCTATACGCCGTCTCCGATCTCCCAACCAATTCCCAGCCCACATCACAAAGTTATCTCCAATTCCACCTACCCTCATTTTTCCTGTAGTCTCCAGTGCGGAACCTGATAAACTGCTTCAATGTCCAAATGGACGACATGTAAAGAGAACTCCCTCTCCGCCACATTAATGACCTCCTCAAACTTCTATAACTAGGTGAGTCAGATATGACCTACCCTTTATAAAGCTATGCAGACTTAATTTGCTTACTTATGAGGAATGCGGTGGAAGATTAATCGTGTTAAAGAATCAGGATATAATTAAGAACAGGGCATAAGCACTAAACTCACAGACTGGCAGCGAGATGGTCAAATCGGGGACTCCAGCGAAGGACCTGAGAGTGGGTCTTCAGCACCCGACTACCTACGAGCAATCACATGGAAGATTAATTCATGGTTACAAATGCGATCACATTTCACGATGATACGCATTGTGAGGCCTGAACTCTGGTGTTATGGTTTGACCCCCCTCTCCCCCCCCCCAGTTAAAGGGGCGACGCATTGATGAATTAATTTGGTAAACCCCTGGGCTTCATTTAGGGTACAATGACTTGCTGCACTCGAATGCAGTTACAGGTTTTCATGTGATCATATCTCAGAACAAAGCAGTGGCAATGGTCAGTGGTGGAAATCCTTTGACTCCTACCACCGATGTTAAGTAGCAGCATAAATTTAACACAACAAGAGCCAGCCATTCAAGCTCCACAGGCTTGTTTTGCCATTCATTTAGGCCATGGCTGATCAGTATCTCAAATACTTTACACCCGGTCTTCGATCCATATCCCTTGATCAACTTAGGAACAGGAACAGTCCAATCAGCTCCTTGAGCCTGCTCCGCATTTCATTTAGGTCACTATGAGAGGAGATTTGATAGTATTCAAAATCACGAGGGGTCTGGGCAGAGTGGATAGGGAGAAACTGTTCCCATTTATCAAAGGGTTGAGAACGAGGGCGCACAGATTTAGAGTAAAAGCAGCAAAAGCCAGATGAAAAAAAAATTCTTTTTGAGTGGTTAACGCCTGCAATGCACTGCCCGCAATGCACTGCCCAAGAGTGTGGTAGAGGCAGGTTCAATCGGGAAGTAGAGTCTTATCTGAAGAGGAAAAATGTGCAGGGTTACAGGGAGAAGGCAGGGGAGTGGGACTAGGTGAGTTGCTCATTTGGGAGAGGCAGTGCAGACAGGATGGGCCAAATGGCCTCCTTCTGCGCTGTAACAATTTTGCGGTATCTTAACTGAATTTAACCGACTTGAATTCATATCCCACAATAATCTATCACTCTAGCTTTTAAAATTCTTTTACCTAGTCAAAAAAAAAACAGCTTTCTGGGGAAACGGGGTTTGTTTTCCACTCCCCTTTGTGTGATGAAGCGCTCTCTCATTAATCAGACATCTCTTACCTCAAGTCCACGAGGCTGTGTTAAAAATAAAAGGTTAAGGGTTATCCAGAACCTAGCAGATCCATAAAACCGAATATGTTAGTGTACATTGGCCCACCCCAAGGAGAGAATGGGTTGGTTCCATGCTCAGGTTTGGAGGGGGGGGTGGGTTCGCTCGCTCAGGTTGGGGAGGTGGGTGGTGGGCGGCCCCGTGCAGCTCTAATGCGATGGTCTCAATCAATCTTTAGCGATGGAAAAAAGCACCAGAGGCGTGGGAGTGTTTTTTCAATCAACTAACCGCTACTTTTATTTCGGTGCTGTAACTTGGACACAAGTAAATCATGAAGAGTGAGCACTATCTTGAGTATTTTTTGCACAAATATTTTTTAAATGGATTCTATAATTAGAAATAAACACCATATTCACAATAGGGTATATTCTGCTCAGAAATGCCCTCTTCAGGTCAGTACCACTAGGCGATACATGGCCTCGGAATCAACACTTTCTTCGGACACTTTTCTCTTTATATGCAATTGGATTAAACCAGTAACAAATATTCACTAGCAAGTCTAACAAGTTCACACATATCCTGCTTCGAGATTAGTTCACAAATTAACATACGAGTGCTGATTGAAACAGGAATCAGAATTTCAGATGAATGAATAGAATCTTTATTTCTAAAATCTGTTAAGTTTTCCCCCTAAACAAACAGAGGCTGCCTTTTGACGAATGGCTGCGATTTAAACGTTATTAGTAATTTAATGTACCAAATATTCCACAGTGGAATACAGTGATTACAAAGTTATCATACTTAAATACAGATGTGTTTCAGAACAAATACAGTACAGCACATTAACCTGGACTCCAAATTCACTTTTCTTCAACAGGATTATATTAATACAAAATCAGGAAGTTGATTATTACAGTCCATGGTCTCACTTCCGCCTTTTCAGTGAAACATCAAACTTATGACAATACAAAGGTTTTCATTTAATCCTTTTTCTTCTCTTCCTCCGGTTTCTCCATTAGAGCTTTTGGGGGACTATTTTCTTTGGACACCTTCGCAGAGTCTTCACCACTTGTCCCAAATTCGTTCATTCGAGTAGGATCGACGCGATAGATCCAGCGTTGGTACAAGTAGATAAAAAACACCACGTCTAGTTTGAAAGGAAAAAAAAAAAAATAGAAATATTTCTTCAGGCATCCAAAAAGCCATAACAGTATCTGATCAATGAGACGCTAAACCAACTCATTCAAGATCCCATGACACCATTTGAAGAAGAACTCTCCCCGGTAGGCCAGATTAATTTTTATCCCTCAAGCAACATCCTCAACACACATTATCCGGTCATTATGCCATTGCTGCTCGTGGGAGCTTGCTGTGTGCAAATTGGCTGCTGTTTCCCCTACATTACAACAGTAAGTGCATTTCAAAAGTACTTCATTGGTTCTAAAGTGTTTTGCGATGTCCTGAGGTTGTGAAAGGTGCTATGTAAATGTAAGCTTTTCTTTCATAGGATCACAGAACTGTTAGGGCACAGGGGGTGGTCGTTCACCCCATTGTGTCTGCACCAGCTCTCCAAACGAGCAGCTCACTTAATACCATTCTCCCATCCTTCCCCGTGACCCTGCACAATCTTCCTTTTCAGATAACAGTCTAATTCCCTGTTGAATGCTTCGAGTGAAGCTGCCTCCAACACACTCTCAGGCAGTGGATTCTAGACTCTAACCACTTGCTGTGTGAAAAGGTTTTTTCTTCTTGTATTGCTTACAGAATTGTTCCAGCGCAGAAGGGGAAGATCGTGCTGATGCAATACGTTGCAAACTCAAGGGCCCCTTCTGCACTGAGAGATTCTGTGATTCTCTGTGAACAGCCTTGATAGATGTGTTTCCAAATCAAGATGGTGTAAGACTTGAAGGGGAGTTTGCAGGCTTTTTCCTTAAAATTTGTCCAAGGATTGTTGGCAAGGCCAGCATTTATTGCCCATCCTGAATGGCCCTCGAGATGGTGGGCGAGAAGGTACACACTGCAGCCACAAGGGAGAAGATGGTGCACTGGGTGCAGATCAAGTGGGCTGCTCTGTCCTAGATGATGTGCTTTTATTTATGATTCTGTTCTTGACTGTTGGAGCTGGGTTCACCAAAGTGGAGAGTATCCCATCACATTCCTGATTTACATCATGTAGATGGTGGAAGAGCTTTGGGGAGTCAGGAGGCCAGTCATTTGCGCAGAATACCCAGTCTCAGACCTGTGCAGTATTTATGTGGCTTGGTCCAGTTCAGTTTCTGGTCAATGGCAATGGTGAAGGATTCAGCACTGGCAATGCCGATGAATGCGCAGAGGAGGTACTGAGATAAGCAATAGGAATGGGAAACAATGATTGTTCTGCAGGTAGGATGGATAAAGGTGAAAGGTAACTGAATGGTTAAAGTGCAGAGACTGATGGAGAGTCAAATGGAACTTAGAGAGAAATCTAAAAGATGCTCTAGTGTCAGAAGGAATTATTTTTCACAATGGATGCCATGGTCACCTGTTGTCATGTGACCAGTCTCTCTATCCTCCAAGGTTTTAAAATGGTTTGGAAATTTGCGCTGTGCAGCTTTCAGAACCAAGCTTTCAACAATATCCTAAAATCTGAACACCCCAAAGAAAGAAACTTCTAAGACATCTTCATTTTCTCTGTGTGTGTGTGTGTGTGTGTGTGTGTGTGTGAGAGAGAGAGAGAGAGAGAGAGAGAGAGAGAAAGGGTCTGCTAATCAGTGAATTAATTTATAGATTTTAATCAACCACTTACCATCTCTCAAACATCCTATTCTGTACATCATTGGCATTTTGATAACAAATGCAAAGAGATCATCAATAAAGGTATTTAGAGCTTTGTAGGTAAGCATCCTCCACGGGAGATGGGCTACTGACTTCAGTTTATAATTAATGAAAAGCTGTGGTGTCATTGTTATAAACCCTGAAGGAAGAAAACACAAAATAGACACTTATAATCTTTACAATCATAGAATGATACATCACAGAAGGAGGCTATGCAGCCCATCATGCCTGCGCTACTCTTTGAAAGAGCTATCTGATTAAGAACATGGGGACAAGGGAGAGGCTATCCAGCTCTGCCATTCGACAAGAACATGGCTGATCTGCAGCCTAACTCCATGTACCTGCCTCTGCTGCATATCCCTTAATATCTTTGGATAACAAAAATCTATCAATCTCAAATTCAAAAGATTTCCATTCATCGAGCATCAATTGCCATTTGAGGAAGTGAGTTCCAAACTTCTATCACCCTTTGTATGAGGAACTGTTTATAATTTTACCCCTGCAATGTCTGGTGCTAATTTTCGACCATTCTCCCTTTACAATTACAGAGCTTGAATACATCAGAAAATAAACCTTCACGGGTGGCTGCAGAATTCTAATGTTTACAGCATGTTAGCTCCATCTCCCATGCAACAACTTTCAGCGCACTTACCACACTGACATGAACCTACAAACGGCTGCAATGAGCTGCATTCAACGCGCTAATCTCACACCTGTTATATTTAAACCCAGTGCTGTAATCTGGGTTTGGGGCATGGGAGTGCTGAAGGTGGATGAGTGAAGTTCCACAAGTCATGTTGTGCAGGTTCAGCAAATGATTAAGCCTGTGAGTGAGGCTGAGTCCACAGCCTCAGCATACTGTACTTGACAGTGGCGGTATACCAAAAGGTAATAAATATAATCAGGAGTTCACTGGCATCCAGACAGTACAGTTATCAATACTACGCTTGCCACAAAATTTTAATAAGTACCCAACCTAATACTATGAAGCAACTTCCATCGAACCGGTATTTTAATTATTAACTGATGAATGGCATGAACACTCCCTTGTCTCCTCGCTTGTAGCTCTGAGAGTTTTTCTCCTTCAAGTATTTATCCAATTCCCTTTTGCAAGTTAGTATTGAATCTGCTGCCTCCGCCCTTTCAGGCAGTGTGTTCCCAAGGATAATTCACTGTGTGTAAAATAAAAAAATCTCTCATCTTGCGCCTCTGGTTTTTTTTTGTGCCAACAACCTAAAATCGGTATCCTCTGGTGACCGGACCTTCTGCCAACTGAGAAACAGTTTCTCTTTATTCACTCTAACCAAATCCTTCATGACTTTGTACTAAATCTCCCCTGAATCTTCTTTGCTTCAAGAACAAACTTTAAACACAACTGAGAGCAATTATCAACGTTTCTTTCTTAAAGGAGTAACAGATGTATAAGAGGTCAATGTCAGAGCAAAGAGCAAGTCAGTCTAACCCCTTCTTTCAGCACTCTGCAGGTGTTTCACTGGCGTAGTTGTATTTTAATATTGGTTTAAAATGCTTCTAAGTAAACACACAAATATAAGCTTAACTTTCTAGTTTAGTCTATGATTCAACAGAGAATTGCATTGCATTCACCAGGTATAGAGAGATTATATAACTTTCTTGCTCCTTAAGAGGCTGATTCAAACCAGTTTCACAGTCCTGTTCTGTTTAAAAGGTCATTAACTCTGCTTCTGATTGTAAACTAACTAACTGGATTCATTAACAGGAGTTAAACAAGCTGCTCATCACTTTTTGAGAGGAGAGAATGTAAAAAAAAATTTTTAAATCTCTTCAAGATCCTCCCGTGCAAGTTTTAACTTTTCATTCAGGACCACCCTGGCTTTCATGATCCTTCTCACTCTGCCAGAGTTTTAAATGTCACTTTTTCCCTTTCAAAATGGCCGGAATGCACGTCGATGGCTTTTGGAATCTTTATGATCATCGAGTGGGCTTTGTTGACATCATCCAAATGAGGTTTCCCCCTACATAAATTAATATAGGGCTCCATTGATAGCCAGGCACTTCTATCTTAGACCTTATCCAGCCTCAGCTTTACATTTGCAGTGAGCTTATTCATCATGTATTTCTACAAAAACCTACTAGCTGCCTCCACCCATTGTATACAGTGCTGATACCCTGGGTTGCATTTCATGTACTTCACAGCATCAGTTCTCTATCAGAAGATACTCGTCTCTTCTAGCCAATTACAGCACCCCATCAAGATCAGGTAACTTACAATGAGAACTGAACCTGGGGCATTATGCCTCACCTCCATCCTAGACTCTAACAACTCTACTGCAGTGACCCCCCCCCCCGACCCCCCCACCAACAAATAATCTCAATAAAACCCTGTTTATTTTATAAAAATTTCAGTCCTTTATTCGAACTGTGCAATGTTCCAAACCACAAGGCTCTGGTGAAAATAATTGAAATCTGTTGCTTTGTTCTATATACTGTGCGTTCTTTTGAGTTCTTTCCCCTTCCCATTGCCAAAGACTCAACATTAAACCCCGTAAAGCGATTAACAAATCATAATCCCCCCCTTGTGGGGTTCAGCACTAGACTTTAGTCACGGAATTAATTCAGCAGGTTATGATCAGGTGATAGAATAGGATTGAGGTCAGTAAGTCAAGTGAACAGGTTACAAATGGTGAATCAGAGAAAGTTCTATAGTCTGCTCCATTTTCGAGCAAGTTTTTGCAAGTTACTTATACTCACCAAATGTCAATAAGAAACCATACAGCATGCTCAATACCCAGGAATACCAGCTTTTGTGCTCCATATACAATAAGCTATAGACAGCATAGCAGCCCAACAGTGGGAACAGAATCCAAGACAAATATTTAAACGCCATCTGAAAAAGAACAAAGTATAAATCATTAACCACCCAATAATCTAATCAAAGATTAGAGCTGTCCTACAGACTATTAGTGACATAATTATAATTGGTGACAAAATTTGTGCACCTTTGTAAGTTTGCTTTAAATTTTGTCTTTGTATTTTTGCAGTTTCCCTTTAAGGGGCTGTTTTTTAATTTGTCCCTTGATTTGTTAATTTAGTTTATTTGTTTTGTAACAAAAGAGTTACCCCAAATGATAGAGTTTTATAAACAGGCATCCAGTTTTTTTTTTAAATCAAGGAAATCTCACCATATTTTACCGTCCAGACCTCCAGATTTATCTCTTAAGATAAAAGGAGACATAAGGATGGGAAATTTACCGAACTTTCTCCTGGCAAAGGAAAATCACTAAATATCCATTGTGTGAATAGTGAATTTCTAATCACCTCATCTACTCATCTCTTGGAAATGACAGGCCTACATTCTCCCAAGTAACATTTATAACGCTAAATGGAGCAGTTAAGATACATGAATTTACAGAACACAAACAGACCAAGTTTATACTCTACACATGCCCTTCTTCCACTTCATCCCACCCTATCAACTTATTCTTCTATTCCTTTATCCCTCATATACTTATCTAACTTCCTCTTAAATGCACCTATTCTAATCCCTCCAGCCATGCCTTGTTTTTTTTAAGTTATTCTTTCACCGGATGCAGGTGTCGATGGCTGGGCCAGCATTTATTGCCCATTCCCAATTTTCCTCCAGGTGGTGGTGGTGAGCCACCTTCCTGAACCGTTGCAATCCATGGGGTGTAGGTACACCCACAGTGCTGTTAAGGAGGGTGCTCCAGGATTTTGACCCAGCGACAGTGAAGGAACGGCAATAAAGTTCCGAGTCAGGATGATGTGTGTCTTGGAGGGGAACTTGCGAGGCTGGTGTTCCCATGCATCTGCTCTCCTTGCCCTTCTAAGCGGTAGAGGTCGCGAGTTTGGAAGGTGCTGTCAAAGCAGCCTTGGTGAGTTGCTGCAGTGCATCTTGTTGATCCCACTGTGTGTCGGTAGTGGAGGGAGTGAATGGTTAAGGTGGTGGATTGGGTGCTGATCAAGCGGGGCTACTTTCTCCTGGATGATGACAAACTTCTTGAGTGTTGTTGGAGCTTCACTCATCCAGGCAAGTGGAGAGTATTCCATCACACTCCTGACATGTATCTTGTAGATGGTGGACAGGCTTTGGGGACTCAGGTAGTGAGTTACTCACCGCAGAATTCCTAGCCTCTGACCTGCTCTTGTAGCCACAGTATTTATATGGCTGGTCCAGTTCAGTTTCTGGTCAATGGTAACCCCCAGGATGTTGATAGTAGCAAGCCGCACATTAGGGGGTTTCACTTGGATTCCACACTGGATTTATTTGAGGGGTAAAGAGGGAGGATTGAACACCAAGCCCAGGAAACTCTCAAAGTTTGCTGGATCTCCTTTGACATGAATTGGTGCAGGCCAAAGTAAATGTATGGAGTAACAGCACAGAAAGAGGCCATTTGGCCTATCAAGTCTATACGGCTCTCTGTAGAGCAATCCAGTTAGTCCCAGACCCCCACTCTATCCCCGTAGCCCTGCAAGTTTATTTCTCTCAAGTGCACACCCAATTTTCTTTCTTCATGGGCCTGCCTGCCAGGTCATGACCATTTGCTGCACGAAGGAGTTATTCCTCACATCCCCTCTTGCTTAATAACTTAAATCTGTGTCCCCCTACTCCTTATATCATCAGCTAATGGGAACAGCTTTCCTTTGTACACCTTATCTAAACCTCTCGGTCTCCCATACCTCTATCAGATTATGCCTCAATCTCCAGAGCAACCCCAGCCTATCCAACCTTAACCTTGTAGCTAAAATCTCTCATCCCTGGAACTGTTCTGTTAAATCTCTTCTACATCCTCTTAAGGGCCCTCACATCCTTCCTAAAGTGTGGTGACCAGGACTGGATGCAGCTCTCTAGTTATGGCCTAACAGAGCTTTATAAGGGTTCAGTGTAACTTCCCTGCTTCTGCGCTTCGGAGGAAGAGGTAGAGGCAGAAAAGACCACAACTGTTAGAGCTTCAAATCAGTTCTTTACTATTAAAGACAACGTCACCATGGGATTACAATCTGAGCCCCCTGGCAATCAAGGGAACACGAGGCAGCCACAATGGGAGACATTGGGTCCGCTCTTGGACGTTTTAGACCACCCACGTCTTTCATTCAAAGGCCACACCTGGTCCAGAAGGTGCACCAGTTTCTGGATGGAGTGCCAGATGTATTTTGATACTGCCACTCCTGATCACTGTGGCTTCCTCTTCCCATACCATACGGCAACAAGATTACACCACTGCTGGCTGGCACTGAAGGTTTTCAGCAGAAGGGAGCCCGAGATCTTACAGCCTCTTCCTCAACTCCGTCAGCTTATGGACAAAAGCAACTTGCTCCACAATTTCAACAAGCGACTGTCTGCAGGCTAAACCCATGCTTCCCACTTAATTCTGCTATCTTAATTTTGCAAACCGGGCTTGCCAGTGGCATACCAAGGCAGCATACTTTCTTCCAAGGTGACGCTCTGGGTTTTTAAAACATGCGACTGAGGATAGAGTTGGAAACAGACTGCCAAGGAAATAATGTAAATAGCCTTATTTCACTCTGGAGTTTCGTATACAGGTAGCGTACTTCAAACCTGGCTACCCGAAAACCAGCAGCATCCAAAAACCGGACATTTTTGTAGGAGAGAACTTTACTGCTCGAGCTATCGCGTGCTGCTTTCCCTCAGCCTGAAAAATGCTTGTCCAGGTGAACGTCCACAAAGAAAACAATCAATCAATTTGCGTAAAGCAATTTGAGAAACCGGTCATTTGTGACATGGCGCCACTGGTCGGACACTGTACTGGTTGAGCCCAACTCTGGGTTGGTTCTTGCTTAGAGCACGAGGAGCTTATCAGTGCTTACTCCCTCTGATTCTGATTGGCAACACGCCCCCAAAACATAAAAAGCCAGATACAAACTGCTAACTGATACTGCATGAGAACCGGCTGTTCTGATAGACTGAGCTCTGTGGCTAAACCCTATTGCACGATAACAGGTTGGACGTCCAAAATCCAGGAAAATCCAAAATCCGGCATGGTCACGGTCCCGAGGGTGCCGGGTTTGGAGTACCGTAGCTGTATTTTAAAACATACTCAACAGCTTTAAGCAATTATAAACACAGCTTCATACTCACATCATCATAGTTCTTAGTCGAGGACTGTACATATGTTGATTTGTCTTTTAATGTCAAGCGGGGGATGATCCCTGCCACTTTATTATCTCGGTCAATCTATAACCAAAAAAGTTAATCACATTACCTACAATAATTTCAAAAGCCTATGAGTGTCTTAAAGAGAAAAACTAGGTGCTCTCTGAGCACTTTGTGCCGGTATGGTTAAGCTATCGCTGCTTTTACTGTTCAGAATTATAGAACGGTGAAGGACTGCGATCAACTTCTACATTCAAGAAACAAGCAGCAATTATTTGTCCCACTGTACTAAATAGGATCACAACCCGGCCCCTGACCTCTCTCTTTGCACTCAGAGAACATGAGAGGCGCAGGGTCAGAGAGTGGAGACTTAGGCCTGTATGAGACAGAGGCCGAGTCATTATGCTTAGGAACTTGGTTCAAAGTGGGAAAGAGGTGCTTTAGGTAAGGTTTGCTGCAAGAAGTAAAGTGTGCTGAGTGGGGAGTTCGGTGAAGGGCAGGGAGGAGGTGCTTTTTCTCCTCTACTCTTTCTCAGCCGCCAGTATTTGATTCCCACTCTGGTGCAGCAGGAGCAGATAAACCAAAAACTGGTATTATTAGTTTTATCAGCATTGTAAGTACTGTATTGTTTTGTTAATATCGCATGGTTCACTGGCAGTGCCAAAACCCATTGGGCAGTGTAGACTTTAGTTGTAATTAATTTGCAATTATTAATTTAACATATATTGCAAATGGCAGGGCAGGTGACGTGCTGCGACTGCAGGATGTGGGAGATTTTGGATACCGGTGTCATCCAGGGCAAACTGCCCTTGCAGCTGCAGGAACTTCAGCTCCGAGTTATTGAGCTAGAAGCCGAGCTGCAGACACTACGGCATATCGGGGTGTCCGGGGGAAGAGTTACCCGGACACTTTATTCCAGAAGGCGGTCACACCCCTTAGGATAGACTCTTCTGATTTGGTCAGTGGTCAGGGACAGGAGGGCGTGCCTGCAAGTGAGGCAGGTAAGGGGGGCCCAGCGGGCAGGGGGCCCAGCGGGCAGGAGTGCAGGCGCCTCAGCCCTTGCAATTGTCCAACAGGTTTCAAAATTTTCAGCTTGTTTGGATGAGAGTGGGGGCTGCAGGGTGGATGAATTAATTGGCCATGGCACTGTGGTACAGGAAGCCATTCAAGCGGAGGGAGGGAGGGGTTACAAGGAATGTAGTGATAGTAGGGGACAGTATAGTCGGAGGGATTGACACCGTTCTATGCAGCAAAGAGCGTGAGTGCAGACAGCTGTGTTGCCTGCCTGATGCCAGGGTTTGAGGCATCTGCTCGGAGCTGGAATAAAAGGATCAAACCAAAGGCTCTGTATCTGAATGCACGAAGCATTCGAAACAAAACAGATGAACTGAGAGCGCACGTAGAAATAAAGAAGTGCAATTTGATAGCCATTACAGAGATATGGCTGCAGGAGGACATGGTTTGGGACCTGAATATTAAAGGGTATAGGACATTTAAGAAGGACAGGAGGCGAGGAAAAGGTGGAAGGGTGGCTCTGTTAGCTAACGATGGTATTAGCACAATAGAGAGGGATGATCTAAGTTCAGGAAACCAGGATGTAGAAGTGATTTGGGTGGACATGAGAAATGATAAAGGCAAGAACTCACTTGTGGAAGTCGTGTACAGGCCCCCTAATAATAACCACATGGTAGGATGGGGCATAAAGGAAGAAATAATGGGAGCTTGTCAGAAAGTCACAGGGATCATCATGGGAGATTTTAATCTACATGTAGACTGGAAAGGTCAGATGGGCAAAGGTAGCCTAGGTGAGAAGTTCATAGAATGTTTCTATGATAGTTTCTTAAAACAGCATGTCCTGGAGCCAACCAGAGAGCAGGCTAACCTAGACCTGGTATTGTGCAATGAGATGGTATTAATTAATGACCTCATAGTGAAGGTGCTCCTAGGTAGCAGCGATCATAATATGATTGAATTTTACGTTCAGTTCGAGGGAGAGAGAAGTGGGTCTGAGACTATGTTTTTAAACTTAAATGAGGGCAATTATGAGGGCATGAAAGCAGAGCTGGCTAAAGTGAATTGGCAAATTAGATTAAGGGATGCAGTGGCAAACATTTAAGAGGGTATTTCAGAATGCACAGATTAGATACATTTCAACGAGCAAGAAAAAGTGCAAGGGATGGGCACACCATCCGTGTTAGCTAGAAAGGCTAAAGATAGTATCAAGCTTAAAGAAAAAGTATATAATTGTGCAAAGATAGGTGGAAGGCCAGAAGACTGGACAGAATATAAGGAACAGCAAAGGATGACTAAAAGATTAATAAGGAGGGAGAAATTAGAGTACGAGAGAGGGCTAGCCCAGAAATATAAAAACAGATTGAGAGAGTTTTATAAATATTTTAAAAACAAATGAGTTGCCAAAATGAATGTTGGTCCTATAGAGTGTGAGTCTGGAGGGTTGATCATGGAAAACAAGGAAATGGCAGATGAAATGAACAGGTAATTTGCATCAGTCTTCACTATAGAGGATACAAGTAACATCTCACAGGCAGCTGTAAATCAGGAAATGGAAGATAGGGGGGAACTCAGGAAAATTACAATCACCAGAGAAGTGGTACTGAGTAAATTGTTGGAGCTGTGGGCTGATAAGTGCCCGGGTTCTGATGGACTTCATCCTAGGGTCTTAAAAGAAGTGGCTAGTGAGATAGTTGATGCATTGGTTTTAATTTTCTGAAGCTCCCTAGATTCGGGGGAAGTCCCATCAGATTGGAAGATAGCAAACGTAACTCCGTTATTTAAAAAGGGAAGGAGACAGAAAACAGGCCAGTTAGTGTAACATCTGTCATCGGGAAAATGTTAGAAGCTATTATTAAAGAAGCTATAGCAGGGCACTTGGATAAGTTCAAGGCAATCAGGCAGAGTCAAAATGGTTTTGTGAAAGGGAAATCATGTTTAACCAACATATTAGAGTTCTTTGAGGAAGCAACATGTGCTGTGGATAAAGGGGAACCGGCTGATGTACTGTACTTAGATTTCCAGAAGGCATTTGATAGAGTACCACATCAAAGGTCATTTTGGAAAATAAAAGCTCATGATACAGGGGTAACACATTGGCATGGATAGAAGATTGGCTGGATAACAGGAAGAAGAAAGTAGGCATAAATGGGACTTTTTTTTAGGTTGGCAGGATGTAACAAGTGGTATGCCACAGGGACCAGTGCTGGGACCTCAACTGTTTACAATTTATATAAATGACTTGATTGAAGGAATTGAAGGGATAGTTGCCAAATTTGTTGATGCCACAAAAGACAGGTAGGAAAGTAAGTTATGAAGAGGACATAAGGAGGCTACAAAAAGATCTAGATAGGTTAAGTGAGTGGGCAAAGATCTGGCTAATGGATTATAATGTGGGAAAATGTGAAATTGTCTGTTTTGACAGGAAGAATAAAAGAGAAGCATATTATCTAAATGGTGAAAAATTGCAGAGCTCTGAGATGCAAAGGGATCTGGGTAATTTGAGGCATGACTCACAAAAGGTTAGTATGTAGGTACAGCAAGTAATTAGGAAAGCTAATAGAATGTTATCATTTATTGTGAGGAGAATTGAATACAAAGTAGTAAGGTTATGCTTCAATTATACAGAGCGCTAGTGAGACTATATCTGGAGTACAGTGTACGTTATTGGTCACCTTATTTAAGGGAGGATGTGAATGCATTGGAAGCAGTTCAGAGAAGATTTACTAGACTAATACCTAGAATGGGCAGGTTCTTTTATTAGGGAAGGTTGGACTAGTCTTGTATCCGCTGGAGTTTAGAAGAGTTAGCCTTGATTGAAACATATAAGATCCTGAGGGGTCTTGACAGTGAGGGTGTGGAGAGGATGTTTCCTCTTGTGGGAGAATCTAGAACAAGGGGTTACTGTTTAAAAATAAGGGGATGCCCACTTAAAACAGAGGTGAGGTGAAACTTTTTTCTCAGAGTCGTGAGTCTTTGGAATTTTTCCTCAAAAGGCAGTAGAGGCAGAGTCTTTGAATATTTTAAGGCAGAGGTGGATCGATTCTTGATAAGCAAGCGGGTGATAGGTTATCGGGGGTAGGCAGGATGTAGATTTGAGGTTACCATCAGATCAGCCATGATCTTATTAAATGGAGGACCAGGCTCGAGGGGCTAAATGGCCTACTCCTTGTTCGTATGCATGTTCGTAACACTGGGCCCACTCTGGGATGCTGTGCAGCACCTGTTTCTCGCACTATCTTTCCTTGTTTCAGTTAATTAGATAGGGGCTGTATTGTAAGGGTGGACTGCAATATGTGTTATTGCAATAATGCATTTTATGAATGGACTGATTATTAAACTGTAAGAAAATATGCTGATAATCTCATTATAGTTTGTGGTTTATTTCAAAATAAAAAATACCGTTCATTTAAAAACCCAAACTGGATTAATCATGCTGCAACATAATTCAAAATCTCCACTGGTTTTCACAAATAATCATAGAGATCAATCTCTATCAACTGGCCTACTGCAGACCCAGGCATGGGGTGAAGGGAACCTCTTGGTGGACAGCTTTTACAAGCAAAGTCACCTGCTCCACTCAAGCATGTTACATGCAACACACTGTGTCTTCAATTACTAATGTACTGGAATCAAAATGACATTTGCTAAAATAAATCAGGCTAATTATCTAAGACTGAATCAAGACTATCTGCTTCTTCAGTCTCCCTCAGGAGCTTCTTCCACAGGTTGGTCACTTGCCCACTTGAAATACTGCTCCCACAAAGCATTGTAAAAACTCTCCACTGGAGCGGAAGAGAATATTCTTACCCGCACATCCATGACTTTTGTGATCTTCCAAAGATCGATCAGGAGGCCGATAAATACGCTGACTTGAACCACAAAGTTGGTTTCGTTGTCCAGGATGTAGAGCAATACAACGCCAGACTGGAAGACACCAAAAATCACCGAGCGCACAGAAAGCCCCTCCAGGGACTGACGGCTGTTCCAGAACTGAATGTCTGAAAAACCAGTTACATTGCTCAATTTACATTGAACACTCAAGTACAAAAACAGGTCATTTGGCCCAACTGGTATATGGCAGTGCTTACAACTCCATACCTCTCTTCATCTCACCCAATCAGCATATCCTTCTATTCCTTTCTCCCTCATGTACTTTTCTAGCTTCCCCCTAAATAAATTTGTGCTATTTGCCTCAACTGCTCCATGTGGCAGCAAGTTCCATATTCTCTGGGTCAAGAAGTTTCTCCTGAATTCCTTATTGGATTTCTGCGTGACTATTTTATTTATAGTTCTTGGTTTTAATCTCTCCAAAAGTGGAAACATCTTCTCTATACCTACCTGTCAGGTAGAGATATTAATGTATATGTTATTGGAAATTATTATTTTTTTTTTTAAATAGAGGTTTAGTCTGTGTGTGTGTTAATTGGATTAAAGCCAGCCGGTCTGGGTGCTTTGATGCATAGAAAGAAGTAGGTTTGAAATGGTAATTAGATAAACGGGGGGGGGGGCAATTTACATTTTTAAATAGAGTATTCAAAGACTGGGAATGAAATCTTGCACCTAGCTAGGAGACTCCAAGCAAGAAGTTTATGTGACTAATAAAATTGATGCAATGAAAGGGGTTTTATTGTTAGAAGAGGTAGAGTTCAAAGGGCCTGGTGATACAATGAGAATTTGGATTCAAATGGAAGGCTAGGCATAACCTGAGGAGTTTGTGTGTGTAGGTCAGAGGCAATGTAAGATCTAAGCCTGTAAGCCTACAACTATCTGCAAAGGAACAAATTGAAAGGAACCTCATTTTGAATTCGTAAGGTGAAAATGCTTTGCCTGATGTCTGGTTAAGTCTATTGGTTATTGTTGCCTTAGTGGAGATTAATTTGGGAATTTGTTACAAGTTATGATAGTAGTAATTTGTAGCCACTTGTGTGTGTTTAATTTGTTGTAACTTAATAAATGTTTCATTTAGTTTGATATAAAAACCTCGCGAGAACTGGTGGTCTTATTCCTGAATTTAGAGCTGCAACTCAAAACATACCAATTGAAAATATAGGTTATGACAGTTGTTTAAAGTTTCCCTCTGGGATTTTAAATAACTCAGCCTTTACAAACTGCTGAGTCATAACACTACCCTAACAAACCCCTTCATAATTTTGAAGACCTCGATTAGTTCACCATTTGGCCTTCTCTATTCTAAAGAAAGGAACCCCAGCCTGTTCAGTCTTTCCTGATAGTTGTACCTTCGGTTCTGGTATAATATGTGCAAATTTAAAAGGTTTCAGGCAATGGGCTTTTAAAATAATGATGGATCATCACAGGTTAGGATCATTAAAGGGCAGTTTCCAACTTTCAAGGTTTCTTAGCTACTCCGATTCTGTCCAATGATCAGCTGAGCCCTAAAGTCCAGGAAGATACCAACTTTGACCTCTGGTGTGAATTTAAAGGTCTCCGTTGTGTTGGGGGTAGAGCTACACGATTTCTCACAATAATCAGAATATAATCCCTGTAAAGGCAAGCCGCAAAGGTCTGCAAAACAGATATAATGGTGCGCAGCAAAGTACACAGCATAAGATTAACACTTCAGGTCACTGTTATGTTGGGAATACTGGGATGAACACTGTTGCCTATCATACAACGGAGAAGCAGGTTATGCTGTAATTATGGAATAAGCACAATCAAATTGCAGTTATGTCTCACCATTTTTGAAGGCCAGGAATTCAAACACACTGTGCACAATTGACACTATAATAGTTACTGCTAGGAGATAGGGATTGGTTTCCAACAAGGCAACCTGTGATAAGAGAATAGAGGAGGGAAATAAATTAAACAGAAAACCGTCCTAACAATACAAACAGATGTCTTTTTGCAAACTACAAAGAATAATTTAAGCCAAAATATACTTACCTGGCTTTCCCTTAAATGCATCTATATCATTCAACTACTTTGTGCTTTTTGTTATTCTTTTTATTGGCACGCTGGCATCAATGGCAAGCTCAGCATTTACTGCACATCGCTAATTGCCCTCAAGAAGGTGGTGGTAAGCTGAAATCCATCTAGTGCAGGGTGCACCAGATGTTATTAGGAAGGGAGTTCCAGGATTTTGACCCAGCTACAGTGAAGGAAGGGCAAACTAGTTCCAAGTCAGGATGGTGTGCGACTTGGAGGGAACTTGATGGTGATGGTGTTCCCATGTGCCTGTTGTCCTTGTTCTTCTGTGTGGTAGAGGTTGTGGGTTTGGAAGGTGCTCTCGAAGGAGGCTTGGTGAGTTGGTTATGGGATCACTTAGCTCTTGTCTATTGCATGCTGCTTCCATTGTTTGGCATGCAAAGAGTCCTGTGTTGTAACTTCACCTGGCTGACACCTCATTTTTAGGTATGCCTGGTGCTGCTCGAGGCATGCCCTCCTGCAATTCTTCATTGAACCAGGGTGGATCCCTTGGTGTGATGGTAATGATAAAGTGAGGGATATGCTGGGCTGTGAGGTTACAGGTTGTGGTCGAGTACAATTCTGTTGCTGCTGACGGCCCACAGCACCTCATGGGAGCCCAGTTTTGAGCTGCTAGATTTGTTCTGAATCTATCCCATTTAGCACAGTGGTGATGCCACACAGCATGATGGGTAGTATCCTCAGTATGACGGTGGGACTGTGTATTCACTCCTACCAATACTCTTATGAACATTATCTGCAATAGGTAGATTGGTGAAGGCAAGGTTTAGGAGGTTTTTCCCTCCTGTTGGCTCCCTCACCTCCTGCTTCAGGCCCAGTCCGGCAGGTGTGCCCTTCACGATTTGACCAGCTCGAGACTTCATGTGCCCTTGCCACCCTCAGTGATTCTTCCGTGGTCTTCAACGTGGAGGGTAGGTGGTAATCAGCAGGTTGCCGTGCCCATGTTGAGGACCCCCAGGGCAACTCCCTCCCAGCTATATACCACTGTGCCACCATCTCTAGTGGGTCTGTCCTCCCTAAGGGATAGGACATACCCAGGGATCATGATGGAGAGGTTTGGGATATTGGCGGTAAGGTATGATTCTGTGGGTATAACTATCTCAGGTTCTTTGGGATAACTCTCCCAATTTTGGCATAATCCCACAGATGTTGGTAAGGAGGATTCTGCAGAGTTGACAGGGCTGGGTGTGCCTTTGTCGTTTCCAAGGTCCAGGTTGAGTGGCCCATGTGGTTTTATTCCTTTTTGGCTTTTCTGTAGCGGTTTAGTAAAACTGAGTGGTTTGCTAGACCATTTCAGAGGGCAATTAAAAGTCAACCACATTGCTGAGAGTCTGGAGTCACATGTAGACCAGACTGGGTAAGGATGGCAGATTTCCTGATGGCAATGGTGAACCAGATGGGTTTTTAACTATAAATCGATTGCAGTTACTGAGGCTAGCTTTGAATTCCAGATTTTTAAAATCAATAAACTGAATTTATTAATTGAATTTAAATTCGAATAGCTGCTGTGGTAGGATTTGAACCTACATCCCCAGAGCATTAGCTGAGCCTCTGGATTATTATTTCAGTGACATTAACACTACACCACCATCTCCTTCATCTCCCCTGTGGTGGCGAATTCGACATTCTGACCACTCTTTGGGTAGGAGTTTTCCGGACTTCCCTATTGGATTTATTAGTGGCTATCTTATTTATGGCCCTTAGTTTTGGTGTCCCCTACTAGTGAAAACATCTTAAAGTCCAACCTACCAAAACCCTTCAAAATTTTAAGACCTCCTTTAAGTCATACCTCAGCCTTCACTTTTCTGCAGAAAGCAGTGTCAGCCTGATTTAATGAAGGAAGCAGGGACAAGAAATGTTTGCACCCACCAGCTGAAACATTAAAAGGTTTCAAAGAAATATTAAAAATGGAAATGCACAACTGTGACCAAAAAGGCAAGAGTCACTGAAACAAATCATCTTCCTTTCACAGAATGATATAAGCCGACAAGAGATGGCAGAACGCATTAAATCCTGTCTGCTTTTCGATCAATTCCACATTAAAGAATCATATAGAACAGAAAGAGGCCATGTGGCCCATTGTCTGTGTCAGTTATCCAATTAGACTCCCTGCTCTGCTTCTTTTCTCTGCAAATTTTTCCTCTTGTACAATTTAAAAAAAAACTATTACTATTTTGTTCCAATTTCTAAATTGGTCATGTGGAAATATGACATTTAAGTGCCTGGCGATTTGTTGGCATGCTGAGAGTTTATAGTAGCTCAAGAGTCCTATCTCACTGACTTTTGCAATGGGGTCAACTTCCAAGGAAAGAAAGCTTAGAGGTTTAGTTAAGATTGCAGGGTTTAACTGGAGGATGTAAGTCAGTGTTAAAGGGAAAAAGCCATGAAACATTTTCCAAGTTATCTAAGTAAACATAGCAACAAAGATACCAAACACAGGCTGGCGAAGTCCCTCATCAATTCCCAGTATTTACATTGCTGAGGCAACACTTTAGAAAATCAATTAATGGTTTCTATTGGAAAGGAAGTGAAAAGCAATTAAAGCAAATCATTTAACAGCAATTCCTCCAGCCCCTTCTCCAGTTAAAAAAAAAAGCTAACGGAAGAAACCATCTCATTTGTATTCAGTACTGGTGAGGTGCTGCTGCACACGGAGTTGGCAGTGCAGCTCACAGGCCTCGCAATTAATATCCAGGCCCAGTGAGGTTGTCAACGTACAAAATTCTGAATGGAGTCTACAGTCCCGTGGCTGCAAGAGCAGAACTGTTCTCTGCTATTGGCAGAGGTCCAAAACAACAGGTCTCCACAGACATTACAAATATCTCAGGGGGGTAGATGCCTTTTACGAGCACACGTTAGAATTTACCAGATTTTAGTGGTGTGGTGAATGGAGCAGAAAAGAATTTCTTCACTCCCTTTCTTCACCCACCCGCCCCCTCCTGAAAGCATTGAATCATGCTGCAGCACGGGTCTGCAGTGGGCATTCTTCATCCGTAAGACCATAAATTAGGTAACCCGTTAGGAATGAGAAGGGAGGAGAGTTAACCCTAACCCAGTCTTCACTCAAAAAAAAAACACACAAGACCATTTTTTTTTGTGCATGCTCGATGGATACCGATCATAAGCGAAAATCCTGCCTGATGTCTTATAGCTTCTCAGTTGTGCTGGTCAATTGATTCGTAGAGACTAGGGATCAAATCTCCAATAGCTTTACAGATCACAGTATCACATTAAACGGTGCATTTCCCCTACAAAGCCGTAAGGGACTGCTGTGTCTAGCTTCAAACGGTAACCACCAAAACTGGGTAATTAGTTGGGGGGGTGGGTAGGAGAGAGTAGGGATAAAAGGAACATTCTTCGGTTGGTGGAATGCGACAAATGAAGTTCCTCAGGGATCTGGGCTGGGGCCTCAGTATTTCAGCTTATTAATAACTTGACAAAATGAACAGAGAGCTGTATATCCAAGTTTGCAAATGACACTAAGTAAGGAGGCACAGATAGGAAGAAATTACAAAGGGATGGTGACGAAATAGTGGTGCTACGGCAAATAGCAGTCAATGTGGGAAAATGTGAGGTCATCCATCTTGGATCCTAGAAAGACAAATCAGATTGTTTTTTTTCTCTTGGATGACGAAACGCTACGAACTGAAAAGCAGCAAAGGGATACAGGTGTCCATGTGCACAACTCGCTAAAAGCTAGTGGCCTTGGAGGGAGTGCAGCACAGCTTCACCAGAGTACTACTGGAGCTTAAAGGCTTAAATTATGAGGACCTGGTTGCATAAACTTGAAATGGATTCGCTTGAGTTTAGAAGATTGAGGCGTTTAAATCCGACAGGGTAGATACAAAGAAACTACCTCCTCTAGGGTCGGCGGAGGGGGGGGGTTTTGCTGGTAGAATCAAGAACAAGAGGGCATAATCTTACATTAGAGCTAGGGCAGGTAGGAGTACAATCCAAGGGTAGTAAGGCCGCCTCTGAGCTTTCTTCTCCAAAAGGCTGAGGATGTTGAGGGGCAGTTGAAATTTTCAAGATTGAGAATGATAGATTTTTGGATGGTGAGGGTATCCAGGGCTAGGGCAAAAAGGCAGGAAAATGGGAGTTCAGCCAAAATCTAACAGAATGGCTGAAGCGGTTCAATGGCCAATTCATGTTCCTACGTTCCTATGCAGCTACTGGGCTAGGTCTCTCAACTGGAACTTTAGGTGCTCCACAATCAGGCTGACAACTATAATTGAGAACATGACTTATATTGGATATTAAGATGGGTGGGGGGGGGAAAAAAACCTTCACTGAATCCTGCTCCTCATCTGGTTGGTCGTACAAATCCTCTCCCCAGAAATTCCATGGAGATTTGGTACTCTGCGCAGCATACAGCTGCCATTTCCACAGTGACAGCGGGCAGTAGGTCATACGCAAAGGGAGTTTCTCCAGCGTGTCGTTGATGGGAAAGTAGTCCTTCTGCAGGTTCCAGTAATCATTGAAATAAATTATTGGGTAATAGTCACCACTGACTGGATCAAACTTCACATCTGTGGGAAAATCAAAACAGGACCCAAGAGAAACATCATTCCACATGGCACAGTCTCCAAGTATTCCACAATTCACTGCATTAATGCTCATATAATCACATGAAAACGATTACCGTTAACTTTAATATAACTTGGGAATTTGGCCATTGCATTATCATTTTAAATTGCCACCTCGGCTACAAATTCCATTCAAACATACAAACGGAAAGAAAGACTTGCATTTATATAGCACTTTTTCACCAGCTATCACAAAGTGCTTTATAGCCAAAGTACTTTAAGTGTGGTCGCCGCTGTAATGCAGGGAACGCAACAGATAATTTTGTGCATAGCAAGCTCCCACAAACTGGAATGCGATAATGATCAGGTAATCTCTTATTGTGCTGTTGATTGAGGGATTAGCATTGGTCAGGACACCAGGGATAAAGCCCCTGCTCTTCTTCGAAATAGTGCCATGGGATCTTTTACATCCACCCGAGCAAGCAGAAGGCGGGGGGAGGGGCCTTGGTTTAATGTCTCACCCGAAAGATGGCACACAGTGCAGCACACTCTCAGTACTGAACAAGAGGTACCAGATATAATTTTGAACTTGAATTCCTTTCAAGTTATGATATATACATAAAGACGTGAAATTACTGCTTCCCAATTAAACCAGTGTTTATCTCTGTGCATTACCTTTCATTACACTCTCTGATGACTAATAGTCAGCTCCTTTGAACTTGTCACAGGGGCAGGCGCTCAAGTTCACCTCGCCTCAGCTGCTAAAACTCTTGCCCTTTAGTTGGAAGGTTGTGGTTCACAGGAAATGATGGCACAATTTAGGCTGGCACTGAGGGAGTGCTAAATTGCCCATATTGCCTCGCTCGGATGAAACATTAAAACCAAGCCTCTTCTGACTGTTCAGCAATAAAAGATAATGTGCGAAGAGCTGCCGGTCTCCTTATATCCTATTCAAAATTTCTTCAAACGTCACTTTAAAATCAGTCATCTGTTCATTTGCCATTCTTGGAACTTGACTAAATAAATAACAATAGTGCCTACACTAAATGAATAACAATAGTGCCTACACTAAGTGAATAACAATAGTGCCTACACTAAATGAATAACAATAGTGCCTACACTAAGTGAATAACAATAGTGCCTACACTAAGTGAATAACAATAGTGCCTACACTAAATGAATAACAATAGTGCCTACACTTTAAGAGTAATTCATTGGCTGTGAATCTCTTAGGAACTTGATAAGGTGCTATATCAATGCAAGTGTGTTTGCACTCACCCCACAATATTTTCGTCTGAGCAGGAGAGCGGCTGCAGCTTTTTCTGAGCAGAAATAAATGCAAAGGGACAACAATGCCGTTGCAACAGGAAGCAGCCACATCATTCTCAAGGGGCTGACCAAATCAGTCACAGTGACTTGTATTCAACTTCACACAATCATAGAATGATACAGCATTCAGTCAAAGAGCAAGTACAGGCATGACAGAAAGAACTATCCAATTAGCTCCATCTCACCTGCCCTTTCTCCATAGTCCCGCAATTTTACCCATTCAAGCATTAATCCAATTTCCTTTAGAAAGATAGTAAATTTGCTTCCACTGCCCTTTCAGGAAGCACGTTCCTGATCATCCTAATTCACGACATAAAGCTAGTTTTAAAGCCTCTAGTTATTTTTTCGCCAACTCCCTTAAATCAATGTCCTTTGGTTACCTCTGCCAATGGAAACAGTTTCTCCTTACTTATTCTACCAAAACCATTAATGATGTTGAAGGAGGTCTTGTGGTTCAGTCGGGAACGACCCTGCCTCTGAGCCAGAAGCTCCGGGTTCAAGGGCAACCCGAACTTGTTGGCTAATCAAGGAGCATTCATGACGCGGTCCAACAGGTTGATAACCAGCCTGCTAATCCTTCCAACAGTTTCCCCTATTCCCCAAATGTGGGGGAAAAAAAAGTGTGCATAAAGATACAAATGTGTGTAAATTTAAGACCTGCTTTTCATGGTCATTCCTTCGGGAGTCGGAGAGTTCACTACTTGAAGGATTAGATGTGGCTGTGGGCTATTAGAGCTGTACTTGAATAGGTTTTTCATCTATGCCTCTTTGTCTGAATGCTGCTCTCCACCCAGAGTCCATATGACAGTTCAGTCATTCAGGGCTAATCCATGCTTCTTTAAAACACCAGTACTGTAGTTAAGATGTTACTACTGGCTATATTTAGTATAACCATGTGACAGGCCAATATCAGAAGTGGCACTGTAGCGCAAAATAGGAGTAACTAATTTTTACTTAGCATTGCCTTCAAGTGCTAGCCTTTACATGCTGTATGACCACCAATAAAAAAACCTTGGCTCTGGCTCAAATATACAGTTAACTACCCAAAACAAATAGACCACAACTCGAGCCTCTTGGATACCATTATTCAGGGTTCCTGTAACCTGATAACATTTCCTCATTCTCCTCTCCTGAAGGCATTGCCTCATCAAGTGGATGCCTTGATTGCAATTGTCAGCAGGATTTTCAACTGAGCCCATCATGGCTCAGGGTTCTTTGGCCATTTCCCCCCCGCAACCCCCCTCACCCAGGACATCAACATGTCTGATGTTGAGGTTTTTTGGTACAAAAAACGAAAGTTTGCCTAAAGGAGTTTGCTTCCCAAACGTCTCAAGTCCATATGACTCTTCTTCAGAGTCGTACGGACTCAAAACGTTAACTCTGTCTTTCCCTCCACAGATGCTGTCAGACCTGCTGAGTTTTTCCAGCATTTTTTGTTTTTGTTTCAGGTTTCCAGCATCCACAGTATTTTGGCTTTCACTTTCCACTTTGATGTTGGGTAACCTCTTTTTTGATAGAAACATAGAAAATAGGAGTAGGTCATTCAGCCCCTCGAGCCAATTCCACCATTCAGTGATATCTGAGGTCTGTTTAAAAGTCAGAAGACATATTCCAGGGCTTAGATATTAGTGGGGATGCAGGTAGGAGAGCAGTAAAGGGTGATGAAAACTCAGCAAGAGTGGGGCAATGGATGCCCTGCCAATCTTAATGGCAGGCTCATTTAAATAATTAAATAACTCACACCCAACAGGCTGAGACCTGGCTTTTGGGCGGCAGCTGAACTTTAGTGGCAGGAGGCCCCTACTGGGGCTTGTAGGAATGGTCTCCAACAGCGGAGGGAAGGAAAAGAGACGGTAAATGGGAATAAGAGAGGTGCTGGGGGGGGGTAAAAAGGGGTCCAGACCATGACTGAGAGTCTGTTGAACAGCACAAGCAAGCAAACAACTGTCTAGTGACAGCTGAACAGCATCGTGAGAGACTGTGCTTTTAAATTTTAAATTAGATGACCCAGAGTGGGCTAGCACACTCACTGTTGAAAAGTCAGGGACGCAAGTGAACAGAAATTATACCCCAAGCAGCTCTCATCCATCCCACTGCTCTGTACATTTTAACCACCATGAAATGAAGGAGCTCACAATTCAAACCAAGCTTTGTCTCATCCAGTGTTAACTCAGCCTTCTCAAAGATTGGAGCCATGCATGTAGTCAAGGCACAAAAGTGCAGTCCAGGTTATAAGGAAGTTTCGTTCTTATACTCCTGCGTCCTGCTGTCACACAAGTAGATATAGGGGAGTCAACGTCTATAAACAAGTGCCCAAGGGAGCGACCAGAGAAGCTATAGGCGATAGTTACAAGCCCGCCAGCAGGGATCAGGGGACAGCGATCTGGTTGCCTTTAACCTCTTTATCCCAGGAACACTGAGTGAATGGGATAGATGCACAAGTTTTTAAAAGTGGGGGCACAAGTTTATCAATTTAGTAAAACAGGGGATCTTAGGTTTCAAAATTAAGGGCAACAAGTATAAAAACCAAAAAGGAAATCATCACTGGACAGATCATAGACAAAATACCGCCTCCGGTTTTGGGTGCCCTAATTTTAGGAAGGGTCTCAAGGTCACGTAGGTGATACAGGAGAGACATGTTGAGATGATTTCAGAGCAGATAGGAGAGATTAAGGAAACTCTGGCACTTTTTCATCAGAGCTGAGGAGATTAGGAGGATATCCAATTGGGCATGATCAATATTATGAAGGGTTTTGATATAGAAAATAGGGAAAAATTATTTCCACTGGTCAGCAATCTTGGAGCTAGAGGGCATGAACTTAATATCAGCAAAAACAGATAAAGGAGAGATGAGGAGGATTTTTTAAAGAATAGTGCAAATCCTTGGAATGCCTAGTGTTTGGAAGCAGAATCTATAACAGTTTTGAAATAGAATCAGATAAAATATATTAAAAGTTCAAGAAGAAATGAGGTGAGAGACTAGGAAGCACCACAGCTCCTTCTAATCTATTAATGCTGAGTCTACTGCTGTTGAGCGGAGATCAACCGACTTAGGATCAAACAGACTGAAAGAAGAAACCTGCATTTATATATACACCTCACACTGCCTCAGGGTGTCCTAAAACACTTTGTAACCAATAATGTGCTTTACTGAAGTTCAGTCACTGTTGTAAAGCAGCAGCCAATTTGTACACAGCAAGATCCCACAAATAGCAACATAAGTCCAGATGATTAATTTATCTGAAACATGGGGCCTTCCTAATCTGCATGGCTCAAAGGGTGGTGCACTTTCCTGCTGAGATATTAAATCAGAACCCTACAACTAACTTTTAAAAAAATAGTCTAAAACTTAAACCAGGATATAATCTTCAAAATAATTTTGGAGGCATGGTGCATTTAAGTTTCCAGATCCATGACTTCCTGTTTGAATCTCTCCAATCAGGTTTCCGTTCCCTGTTACAACACTGAAAAAGCCCCAACTGAAGTCACACGTGACTTTCTCTGTTACAATAACCAATGTGTTATTATCCTTCCTCCTTTGCTCGGTAGCCTTTGATACGGCCAACCATACCATCTCCCTCCATGGTCCAGCTGGGTGGAACTGCCCCTCACTTGATCTGTTTCTTACCTATCCAATCGTAGCCAGAGTATTTCCACCAATGTCTTTTCTTTCCAAGCCTGCAGCATCACATTGGGCGTCCCGAGGGATCCTCTTCTTCCTCATCAACATGCTTCCCATTGGCAGACATTGCACCAGCTTCCACACATGCAAGCTGATGACACCCAGTTCTACCACTTCTCCCCTCTATTACTGCTGTGCTGCTGGACTGCTGGCCAAACATCCAGTTTTGGATAAGCATCAATTTTCTCCAGGTGAAGATTTGGAAGATTGAAGTCATTCCATCTGCCCATTTCCCCAGCAACACCCCTCACACCAGAACCCTGCAGCTTTGTTCATCATCATTCTTCAAATCTTTCCATTGAGCAGATTTCATTTCTAGTTTTGCCTACAAAGTGCATTCATTACCTTACAGCTCTCCGCATTAAATTTTCAAAATCATGAGGGGTCTGGACAAAGTAGATGGGGAGAAACTGTTCCCACTCGTGAAAGGATCAAGAACAAGGGGGCACAGATTTAAAGTAATCGGCAAAAGAAGCAAATGCGATACGAGGAAAAAACTTTTTCACACAGTCTGGAATGCACTGCCTGAGAGCGTGTTGGAGGCAGGTTCAATCGAAGTATTCAAAAGGATATTAGACCGCTGTCTGAAAAAGGAAGAATGTGCAGGGCTTCAGGGAGTAGGGCACTAAGTAAATTGCTCATTTGGAGAGCCGGTGCAGATACGATGGGCCGAATAGCCTCCTTCTGCGCTGTAACAATTCTGTGATTCTGTAATATCACCTGCCTCACTTCTACCTCATCCCATGCCTCAGTCACCTTCAGACTGACTTTCTGAAATTTACACACTGACTCCTGGTCCTCCAACGCATCAAATGTAAAACACACACCCCCTCAGGTCACTTCCTTCATTCCCATCCCAAACTCTGTTCCTGAACTTGGTCTCTCGTGCATTCCATGCCTTTCTTCCTCCTGCCACAGGCTGCTGAAGGCACAGCTGCCAAAGTCCCAGTGCTCTGAACTTCCCCCTCTAAGCTGCTTCATCGCTATGCCTTCGACATTAAAACCCACCTTGAAACCCAATCTTTCACACACCAGCCTTAACGTCCGCTTCTTTGGCTCAGCACCCATTTTTTTCCACTCATGGCTCCAAGCAGCATGGTGGGACTCTTTCCTATATTAGAAAGGTGCTATTTAAATGTTCCGAAGAGTCATATTGCACTCGAAACGTTAACTCGGTTTCTCTCTCCACAGATGCCTTTAGACCTGCTGAGCTTTTCCAGCATTTTCTGCTTTTATTTCAGATTTCCAGCGTCCGCAGCATTTTGCTTTTATGCTACTTAACCGCAAGTTGCTTCTTTTTTGTTCTTTATTCTTTCATGGGATGTGGGTGCCGCTGGCAAGGCCAGCATTTGTTGCCCATCCCTAGTTGCCCTTGAAACATGTGGCTTGCTCGGCCATTTCAGAGGGCAGTTAAGAGTCAGTCACATTGCTGTGGGTCTGCAGTCACATGAAGGCCAGACTGGGTAAGGGTGGCAGATTCCCTTCCCTAAAGGGGCATTAGTGAACCAGATGGGCCTTTACAAATATCGATGATAGTTTCATAGTCATCATTATTGAGAGCAGTTTTCAATTCCAGATTTACTAATTAATTGAATTTAAATTCCACCAGCTGCTATGTGGTGGGATTTGAACCCGGTGTCCCCAGAGCATTAGCCTGGGCCTCTGTATTCCTAGTCCAGTGACATTACCACTCTGCCACCACCTCCCCATGATCTGTTTTTTTTTTATTTGTTCATGGGACGCGGGCGTCGCTGGCTGCGCCAGCATTTATTGCCCGTCCCTAATTGCCCTTGTTCAGAGGACATTTAAGAGTCAACCACGTTGCTGTGGGTCTGGAGTCACATGTAGGCCAGGCCGGGTAAGGACGGCAGATTTCCTTCCCTAAAGGGGCATCAGTGAACCAGATGGATTTTTTACAAAAAAAAAAATCGGCAATGGTTTCACGGTCACCATTTTAACCAGACTGTTTTTGCTGAATGTGCTGACACCGGTGAAAAAATATAATTTAGCCAAGTAGCAGTGAAGTATTTCATTCCAGACTGGTTACACATTCGGTACCAGGGCTTGCAGCTTCTCAACGAGAAGTCAAAGCTCAGCTTTCTGTACCCTGAGCTCAAGCTGCTAGGTGGGAAATCATCATCAAAAAGCAGACACAGAAATTGTTCCACTAAAGGAATGTTCTGTCTTCATATTACTATTCAAACCCTGGTTCATTTCACGAGGCGAGTCACTGGAAACATATATCGAGGGTGGTGCAGAAACACAGCATTCCTGAGCTCCAGGCTACATTGGCAAAGCTAGCTTTACGCCACCACAGGGCTGAGAACTACTGTAACAATTTGATTAGGAGGAAAATTGAGAAGGGCATAGAAAAGGCCATGAGAAAGTCAAGGGGCAATGGTTATTCACTTACACTGGTCTAGAGGAGGTGGCACCGCTCCCATTGCCCAGGCTGTGTGATCGTCTACTATGTGGACTGTGAGGTTTGGATGCCAGTGGGAAATGATCTCAACTGGGCCAAAGTCTTCAGCTCGCTGCAGAAAAGATGGACATATGCAGATATCATTAGACAGCTCTGAATATTTGAAATAAAAACAGAGAGCGCTTGAAAAACACAGCAGGTCTGACAGCGTCTACGGGGAGAGAAACAAGAGTCAACGTTTCGAGTCCAACATGACGCTTCTTTGGAACTTGCTGAGTTTCTCCAGCACTTTTGTTTTTATTTCAGATCTCCAGCATCTGCAGTATTTTGCTTTGACATTAGCTTTGAACATTTGTTGTGTTCAAGAAAGAGCATTAAACATAGATAAAACCTTACAAAAAATACCTTAATTATTTCAGGGTCAGCCTCCGTCTGCCCAGTCAGAAGGTTTTTTGTCTTTTGAAACTTCCGTCTCTTGTATTTGTTCAACACTATTGCAAAACATACAGACAGTTAACTAAGGAATAATTGTTACTAGTGCAAGGCACAGCACCATTTTGAGAACGGTAGCGTTTTGCAGACTTTCCTGGGTCTCCCATTCCTGTAACAATGTCAAACCCAGTGAAATCTGGGATCAATCTACATTCATCAATCTCAGGAACGCGCAGGACTAACCATAAGTCAGTAACGTCAAGTCAACAGCAAAATAATGGAAAGTTACGGCACAGGAGGCGGCCATTTGGCCCATCACCTCCGAGCTGGCCGCAAAAGTGTAATCTAGCTTAATCCCACTTTCTAGCTCATGATCTGTAGCCCTGTCAGTTGCAGCACTTTTACTTCCTATCCAGGTGTATTTTTTAATCATATGGCTTTACCATCCTTTCAGGCAGTGAGTTTCCCAGCTCCTCGCTAGTGCTTCTGCCAATTGTTTTCAATCTATGCCTCCTGGGTCACTGACTTCTCTGCTAAGGGAAACAGGCCTTCCTAGCCACTCTATTTCAGCCCCTCATAATTTTACATATCTCAATTAAATCTCCCCTCAGCACCTTTTGCTCCTGAGAAAAACAATCCCAGCCTATCCAACCTTTCCTCATCGCTAAAATTCTCCGGTCCCGATGATATCTTCTGTAAATCTCCTCGAGTGCGATCCTGTGATGCGGTGACCAGACCGACCTGCAGCACTCTAGCTGTGGCTTAACTAGTGTTTCATACACAGTTCTAGCTTAATCTTCCCAGCACAAGAAAAAAAGAGTTATTGAAGCTATACTTGAGCTTACTTCTTGTTGTCGACACAGTGGCCAGGCGCCTGTACTGGGCTTTCCTCATTGGATCTGGATGAAACCCACTCTTGGTGAAAAATATGTGAATGTACATGGAACCATTGGATTTTATATTCTGTAATAAAAAGAGCAAATGTTACTCGCACGTACCAGCTCTAAATATATCGGAGAATAGATAAATCCTGTCAGTCAGTCAGTTGGCTAACACTGATGCCTAATTAGCAGCAGCCACGGAGTGCAAATAGTATCACAACACACTGGTAATTTGTTTATTTTTACAAACAAGGATAAAAATGGGATGGGTTTAATGATACACTACATTCCCTCTCATTTGAAATTTTATCTGGAGATTATATTAAATGTATAAACCCATCTTAACTATAGCAATCAACCTTCAAACTGCAAGCTCAGAATGTAAAGGGTGGCTGCATCCTGAGAATGCTTTTAACCAGGATTCACAATATCCTGCGTTAAGATAATACGATGGGGAATTAGTTTCTTTTTTATTCATCCACGGGATGTGGGCGTCACTGGCTGGGCCAGCATTTATTGCCCATCCCTATTGCCTTTGAGAAGGTGATGGTGGGCTACCTTCTTGAACTGCTGCAGTCCCTGTGGTGTAGGTACACCCACAGTGCTGTCAAGGAGGGAGTTCCAGGATTCTGACCCAGTGACAGTAAAGGAACAGTGATATATGTCCAAGTCAGGATGGTGAGTGACTTGGAGGGGGACATCCAGGTGGTGGTGTTCCCATCTATCTGCTGTCCTTGTCCTTCTAGATGGTAGTGGTCGTGGGTTTGGAAGGTGCTGTCCACATCTTCAAAGCCCTTGGATGGTTAATTTGTGAGAACAGATGTGACTTGTATTCCTTTGGGTAGAGGAGATGAAGGGGTGACCCAACTGAGGAGTGTAAAAGGTCAAAAGCAATAGATAATGTCGGCACAGAGAAGCCGTTTTCTCTGATGGGGGGAAAAAAAAATCAAGAACAACGGGGACATAATGTTAAAATTAGACACCAGCCATTCAGGAGTGAGGTCAAGAAGTTTTTTTGCAAATACAAAGGACAATAGAAATTTGCAACTCTCTCCCCTAAACAGCTGAGAATGTCAGGTCATTTTTGAATTTAAGACTGAGATTACTAGATTTTTGTTGGTTAAGATTAACAAGGGATATGGGAGATGGTTGAGTAGTAGTAATGTTACTGGACTAGTAATCCAGAGGTTCAGGCTAATGCCCCAGGGACAGGGGTTCCAATCCCACCACAGCAGCTGGAGGAGTTTAAAAGAATGCAATTAATAAAATCTGGAATTGAAAGCTCATCTCAGTGATGGTGACCATGAAACTATCCTCGATTGTTGTAAAAACCCACCTGGTTCACTAATGCCTCTTTAGGGAAGGAAATCTGCCATCCTTATCTAGTCTGGCCTACACGTGACTCCAAACCCACAGCAATGTGGTTGACTCTTAACTGCCCCTCTGAAATGGCCGAGCAAGCCACTCAATTCAAGGGGCAATTAGGGATGGACAACAAATACTGGCCTGGCCAGTGACACCCACATTCCATGAAAGAATAAATTTTTAAAATAGTGGAAGAGATAAGATGCAGATCAGCCATGATCTAAATTGAACAGTGGAGCAGGGTCAAGGGGGCTGAATGGCCTATTCCTTTTCCTAAGATACAGTGTGCCAGATTCAAGCTTGTATCTCTCATCTTACCTCCTGCAACTCGGTTCAACCTCAATCTGGGAAATCGTAAATAAGGCAGACTAGAAGGAAGAAACTGGTGCACCTACTTGGCCACAGAAAGCAAGAGAAAGTAAACACAGATAAGCGACAAAACTTAACATAGAGACACAAGGTTAAGTAAAAAAACAGAGGTAGGGAGGAAAGACTCTTTCCAATATTTTAGCTCAGTTAAAATCTTGTTTTAAGGCCAGACATAAGAATGTCACGTGAACGCATTAAATGTTCAACAGATGCAGCCATTATTAATTTTTGTGCCTCAATTCAATTAATTTCCATGATTAAATTTTATTACAAGCAATTCTGTCTGTATTTCACTTTGGAACAGGTCTGGCTAACAAAGAGGAACAAAAATGGCATGTCTATAGCTTGCTGCAAATAAAAATGAGACCTTGAGTAGGTTAATGCCCGATAAGCATAAAACCTTTTGCATTGGTCTGTCTGAAAGCATCCTTAATTGTAAAAGCGTAAATTCCATGCAGGCATATTTATGCTCTGTACATTACAGTAAACCTATGGAATTTGTCTTTGAAAAAGCATGTGCAACAACAGCTTAGATTTATATAGCACCTTATTTAATTAGGGTTGGCTTGTTGATAAGTCAGTTTGGTGGTTTGTAGACTAATAGAACACTGCTTTCCATTGTTAACCACATTGCTGAGGGCCTGGAGTCACGTGTAGGCCCGATCAGGGAAGGGTCCCAGATTTCCTTCCCTAAAGGATGTTAGTGAGCCAGATGGTGGACTAATTTTATGCTTTTATGATAATCTGATAGCTACATGGTCACCATTATTAATTACCAGCTTTTTATTCCAAATTTATTTAATCAATTTAACTTTCTCGCCGCTCTGGTGTTATTTGAACTTGTGCACCTGGACCTTTAGCCCAGGGCCTCTGGATTACTAGCCCACTAACATGACTACCAGGGAGTGAGAGCTTGCATGTTGGGAGTAAGCTTTGGTGCTGTGCATGAGGAAACCCTCTTAGCTAAAAGTCCAATAAAACACAAGGCATTCATTCACAAATATCACTGACAGTAATTTCTGGGCTGAAGAGTCATTAGCCCAAGGGCAGAAGCAATTCAGTAACTCCCAGGGCTTTCAATTTTTACCACAAACCAGATTGATGCAAAAATATTCAAATAGCAGAGCTGTTGTACCTCCGTTGTTTCTATTTCTCCAGAGTGCTCATAACATCCAGTCCCGGACTCTCCACTTGTCCAGTCTCCGTACACCAGATCAAGGTGCTCCCAGAAAAGTGGAACAGTGTCATTAAATTCTGTGAAGTGCTCATTCTCCGAGATATAAACACGTAGGTCCTGTCAAGATCGTAAAGGAGATATTTTGGGATAATGTAAAAACAAGGAATGAAAAATCAATTTGAATAATTTTGGTGACAGTGCACAGCCTAGATAAGCATGGCATGGTAAATCGGATTTAACATGCAAGAAAAAGTAACAGGATTGTTGTTATGTTTGTTTCTACTGTCTGGGCCATTTATCACAGTGTTACAAATTTGCGGTTGATAAGATTGCTGTTTTGGGACTGTGTTTAAGGTAAAATTAAGGGGGCCATGACCTGTTCTGAAGTCTGCCTGGCAACAGGCTCAGGTGGTTTGATTGTTAGAGATTAAAAGGGGGCCAGATTGTTTTACTGGGAAGAAGGTACAAGCTATTTATTTACACTTGGAAACAATGGCAGCAGCCTGTGTGCTAACAGTGGTTAGACTGAGAGTCTCCAAAGTCCTAGAAAAGTGTCAAGGATGTCGGGTTACAAACTGTTATGCTTTAAACTGTCCATTTACTTCCAAGATAAAAAACAGTTGGGGGTCCCAAGGATAGCTAATTAGCACCTGTACCTGGATACAAGGCCCATGTGATTCACACTGCCATGGTGATGTGCTTCAAGAGGGGACGGTTACAGAGGAAGCCATATTCTTAGAATGTCTCAGATGGGTTATTCTGCCAGTGTCCCGGAGGGAGGGGAGGTGTGTGTGTGTGCGCTGCGAGAGTGAGAAAAGAGTGAGCGAGAGCAAGAGAAAGAGGAGCTAGAGACCAAAAGTCTCTATGCTTCACTGCACCAGGATGCAGGTGGAAGCTTGCGCTTGACCAAATTCATAAGGAGTTAAAAAGAGGTTGGATGATTCACCTCATTCAGAAGAATACTTCTAGGGTTAGAAGTTACCAGGCTGAGAAACGAAAGCAACAGAAATAAACCCTCAGGAGCCAAGAATCATTTTTGGTCAGATTGAGGGAGAATTGAATGTCTACTTAAAAGGACACTGTAACTTATACCTGTGAAGTGTGCTTTTTCAGTTGTGCTAAAAATAAGGGAGGTATTCTGTTCTGTGGTTTAAAGTATAAGTTGCCTACAAAGATGGTGTTTGGTCAGTAGTGCTTTTAGTCTTTTGTTACTGTAAATGTCTTAAGACATGAAATCCTGTTGTCATACATTCAGGCATTAACTGGAAGTTCGAATTTCTTTTTAAAAGAAATTGGTCTCTATGGGGATCATAACAACATGTCGATTAGAGTCAACAGAGTCTAAGCACTGTCCCCTGCAGGACCCACACATCAATATGTGACCGGCAAAATGGCAGAAAGCAAGGCACAGTGTCAGCCATGGCTCAGTAGTACTCTCACCCGAGTCAAAAGGTTGGAGGTTCAGGAACAAATCTAAAGACTTGAACACAAAAACGTAGGCTGACACTCCAGTGTAGCACCGAGGAAGCCCAGCACTTCGGAGGTGGTGTCTTTTGGATGAGATATTAAGCTAAGATCCCGTCTCCTCTCTCGGGTGGACGTAAAAATTCCCACAAAGAAAAGCAGGGGAGCTCTCCCCATTCTTCTGGCTGATATTTATCCCTCAACCAACATCGCTAAAAACAAAATTACTGGGTCGTTATCATAATACAGCTTGCAGGAGGTAGCAATGCGCAAATTGGTCGCCATGCTTCCCACATCGAAACAGTGACCACACTTCAAAAGTAAGTCATTGGGTGTAAAGCACTTTGGTGTGTCCTGAGATCGTCAAATGGTGCTATACAAGTAAGACTTCAGAACTAAAAGCAGAAAATGGTGTAAATGCACACCAAGTGTGTCAGAAGATGGGTTCAAGATTTCAAGTAGATTGCTTCAGTAGAAGCAATTTGCCTCTCTTTCAGGTGCGGGCACTCGTATTTTCTATGTAAGGCTATTTATTTTTTTGAGGTGGTGGGGGGCGTGGGGGGGGAAGGGTTCAGAAAGCAGTTTAGTTTACCATAAGTGTGTCTTTAGGGAAAAGATTGCGGCTGGGATGTCGCACCGTTCCGGTTGGATCACTCTGCTCTGGAGGTGTACTTCCACGACGGAACCAACTGCTGATCAGCCAGATGATAAAAATTCTGAAATACAATTTAAAAAAATAAAATTACTGCTCAGAAGAATAAGAGATCAAAAACAGAATTCTAACACAACACACCTGCAAAGGCTTGCATTTCATAAGACCATAAGACATAGGAGCAGAAATTAGGCCATTCGGCCCATCGAGTCTGCTCCGCCATTCAATCATGGCTGATAAGTTTCTCAACCCCATTCTCCCACCTTCTCCCCGTAACCTTTAATCCCCTTACCAATCAAGAACCTATCTATCTTGGTCTTAAATACACTCAATGACCTGGCCTCCACAGCCCTCTGTAGCAATGAATTCCATAGATTCACCACTCTCTGGCTAAAGAAGTTTCTCCTCTTCCCTGTTCTAAAAGGTCTTCCCTTTATTCTGAGGCTGTGCCCTCGGGTCCTAGTCTCTCCTACTAATGGAAACATCTTCCCCATGTCCACTCTATCCAGGCCTTTCAGTATTCTGTAAGTTTCAATCAGATCTCCCCTCATTCTTCTAAACTCCATCGAGTATAGACCCAGAGTCCTCAAACGTTCCTCATATGTTAAGCCTTTCATTCCTGGGATCTTTCTCGTGAACCTCCTCTGGATCCTCTCCAGGGCCAGAACATCCTTCCTGAGATATGGGGCCCAAAATTGCTCACAATATTCTAAATGCGGTCTGACCAGAGCCTTATAAAGCCTCAGCAGCACATCCCTGCTTTTATATTCTAGTCCTCTCGAAATAAATGCCAACATTGCATTTGCCTTCCCAACTACCGACTCAACCTACAAGTTAACCTTAAGAGAATCCTGGTCTAGGACTCCCAAGTCCCTTTGCACTCCAGATTTCTGAATTCTCTCCCCATTTAGAAAATAGTCTATGCCTCTATTCTTCCTACCAAAGTACATGACCTCACACTTCTCCACATTGTATTCCATCCGCCACTTCTTTGCCCATTCTCCTAACCTGTCTAAATCTTTCTGCAGCATCCCCGCCTCCTCAATACTACCTGTCCCTCCACCTATCTTTGTATCATCTGCAAACTTAGCCAGGATGCCCTCAGTTCTTTCATCTAGATCATTAATGTATAAAGTGAAAAGTTGTGGCCCCAACACTGACTCCTGCGGAACTCCACTAGTCACTGGCTGCCATCCTGAGAAGGACCCCCTTATCCCCACTCTCTGCCTCCTGTCAGATAGCCAATCTTCTATCCATGCTAGTACCTTGCCTCTAACGCCATAGGCTATTATCTTACTGAGCAGCCTCCTGTGCGGCACCTTGTCAAAGGCCTTCTGGAAGTCCAAGTAGGTAACATCCATTGGCTCTCCTTTGTCTAACCTACTCGTTACCTCCTCAAAGAATTCTAACAGATTTGTCAGGCATGACCTCTCCTTGATGAAACCATGCTGACTTTGCCCTATTTTACCATGCACTTCCAAGTATTCTGAAATCTCATCCTTAATAATGGACTCTAAAATCTTACCAACGACCGAGGTCAGGCTAATCGGCCTGTAATTTCCTGTCTTTTACCTCACTCCCTTCTTAAACAGGGGGGTTACATTAGCGATTTTCCAGTCCTCTGGGACCCTCCCTGACTCCAGTGATTCTTGAAAGATCACCACTAACACCTCCACTATCTCTTCAGCTATCTCCTTCAGAACTCTGGGGTGTAATCCATCTGGTCCAGGTGATTTATCCACCTTCAGACCTTTCAGTTTTCCTAGCACCTTCTCCTTGGTAATGGCCACCATACTCACCTCTGCCTCCCCGACTCTCTTGAACTTTGGGAATGTTACTTGTGTCTTCCACCGTGAAGACTGACGCAAAGTACCTATTCAGTTCCTCCGCCATTTCTTTGTTCCCCACTACTAGTTCTCCAGCGTCATTTTCCAGCGGCCCAATGTCCACTTTTGTCCCTTTCTTACCATTTATATATCTAAAAAAACTCTTGCAATCTTCTTTTATATTACTGGCTAGTTTACCCTCATATTTAATCTTCTCCCTCCTTATTTCTTTCTTAGTTGTCCTCTGTTGGTCTTTGTAGGCTTCCCAATCCCCTGGTTTCCTACTGCTCTTCGCCGCATTGTATGCTTTCTCTTTAGCTTTTATGCTGTCCCTGACTTCCCTTATCAGCCACGGTTGCCTCGTCCTCCCTTTAGTATGCTTCTTCTTCCTAGGGATGAATTTTTGCTGTGTCTCCCAAATTACTCCCAGAAACTCCTGCCATTGCTGTTCCACTGTCTTTCCTGCTAGGCTCATCTCCCAGTCAATTCTGGCCAGCTCCTCCCTCATGCCTCTGTAGTTGCCTTTATTCAACTGTAATACCGTTACATCTGATTCCAGCTTTTTCCTCTCATATTGCAGGGTAAATTCTATCATATTATGGTCACTTCCTCCTAAGGATTCCTTCACCTTAAGCTCCCTTATCAAATCTGCCTCATTACACATCACTAAATCTAGAATTGCCTGTTCCCTAGTGGGCTCCACCACAAGCTGCTCCAAAAAGCCATCTCGTAGACATTCCACAAATTCCTTTTCTTGGGATCCACTACTAACCTGATTTTCCCAGTTTACCTGCATATTGAAATCCCCCATGGTCACTGTAACCTTGCCTTTCTTACACGCCTTTTCTATCTCCTGGTGTATCTTGTGCCCCACATCCTGACTACTGTTCGGAGGCCTGTACATAACTCCCATTATGGTTTTTTTACCTTTGCGGTTCCTCAACTCTAACCACACAGATTCTACATCATCTGACCCTACATCATTTCTTGCTATCGATTTAATTTCATTTCTTACTAACAGAGCAACCCCACCCCCTCTGCCAACCTGCCTATCTTTTCGATAGGATGTATATCCTTGGATATTTAGCTCCCAGTCCTGATCCCCTTGCAGCCATGTCTCCGTGATGCCCACCACATCATACCTGCCAATTTCAATCTGTGCCACAAGCTCATTTACCTTATTTCGTATACTGCGTGCATTCAGATACAACACCTTAAGTCCTGTATTTCCCGTCCCCTTTCTCATTGTCGTCCCTTTATCTGATGTGCTTGAAGTTAGATTCCTAGCCCTTTCCAAACACTCTGTCCTATTTTGTGTTCTGGGGACTTTAATAGCCTCTCCTGGGCTCTCCTTTCTTTTCAGTTTTTTCATAATTTTCCATGAAGTTGAATCCACCCCCCCCCGACACGCTAACCTGCTGCTTTGTTTCCCATTAGTCATACAACTACAGCAAAATCCCTTCAGAGTGAGGCCAGGGATATCGAGGGATCAGGCACATTAGTGAAGAGTATATTACAGACCGCTAAACACTGGAAAGGAAATCGGGAATTCAATTTGTGGAGAACGGTATATTAAAAAATGATAGCCGAAGGGAATTTTAATTATCCAAAAACAGGCAGGGTCAGGGAGAAAGTCTTAGAATTGTAGAAATTTACAGCACAATCTTGCCAGAACTAACTCTTAAAGGCAGCTATCCACTCGGGCCCATTGTCCTGCCCTTTCCTGGTAGTCTGTTCAATACTTGAAGAAAAGAAAATATTTACTTCCCTTTTCAAAGCTATTAGGGATTCTGCTCCCATCGCTGTTTTAGGTACGGATTCATAATCTTTTCATGTACTCTTCTGTTCATCTTTTTCAAATGCTATCCTATTCCTTTTCAAATTACATAGCCACTAGCAGTAAGACATCCCATGTCGCAATGACCTCTGTGGAAGATTTCTGCTTCCTGCTTCAACCTTCTACTCGAGTCTGTGCTCCCTTACCACTAATTGGCCAGACAGTAGAAATCTGATCTCTCTACTCAGCCTCGCAAAAATATTTCATAACATAGGAACAGAAATAGGCCATTCAGCCCCTCAAGCCTGTTCTGCCATTCAATTAGATTGAGACTGAGCTGCATTTGAACTCCGTCTCCCTGCGTTGGTTCCATGACCCTTAATGCCCATACCCAAACAAAAGCCCTAACAATCTCAGTTTCAAACTGTTCAGTTGGCCTCCAACAGCTTTTTGGAGGAAGAGAGGTCCTAATTCCTATTAGTGTGTGTGTGTGAAGAAGTGCTTCCTGAAATCATCCCTGAAAAACTTAGCTTTAATTTCAAGATTATGCCCTTTAGTTGTGGGCTCTCCCACCAAGGGAAATGGTTTCTACCCATCAACTTTCCGTTTTACAAGTCCATCTTCATAACTATAACTCCCTCGGCCCTGCTAGTTCTACTGATGTAGCCCTCACCTGAATAAAACACCTTTTATCACTTGCCAAGCATTGGGGGGTTGCTGCTGCTGCTGTGGTGGTTGTGTATCGACCCCATTACCTTCCAATACTTGGACCTGCCCATCAGCAACCACCTCACTGCTGACCTGCAGAACGCAAACACAAACAGGTTATAGGATTGGGCTTCAACCCAAAAAGGAAAGATGGACAGAAATAACGGAGCAAAAGTGGAAACAGTTCACATAAACAGTGTCACATTTTCAGATAAAGTCACGTTTTCGGCTGTGGCTCAGCTGCTACTTGCGCAAGTCGGAAAATTGCGGGTTCAAGTCACACTCCGGAGACTTGAGCACAAAACCTAGGCTCATAGTCCAGCGGGCGGGAGCTCTACCCCGCTGGAAAGGTTAAACCGAGGCCCCGACTACCCCCTCGGACAGGTGTAAAAGACGAGCAGGGGGGTCCTCCCTGAAGACCTGGCCAGCTCTTATCCTTCAACCAACACTGAGAACAGATATTTAACTCATCTGCTTCACTGCTGTTTGCGGGAGCTGCCCCATTTCCTAAATAACAGGTAAATAAAATACTTCAAATGTAAAAGGCTTTGGGGACCTCCTGAAGTTGTGAAAATTCCTATATAAATACAACACTTTTTTTTTGCAAAAAAGTCATTTCTTTTCATTTATTTACTGGCTGCTTTATCAACAAGTACATTCTCAGAACAGCCTTAAAATTCAACTGCAGCAATGTCATAATTAGCCAAATGCATTTGTAAATAAAATTCATTTTTACACAAACATTGAAATTAAAAGGATTGAGCAGCATGAAAAGTTAATAAAAATGAAAATTCACGCTAGTGACATCACCTGCTGTTTATAATATGCGACAAACATGATTAAATTTAGAAATGTCAAAATTTATACTCCACCATGGGAGTCATAGACTCAGAGCAATACATCACAGGAGGCGGCCATTCGGCCCATTGTGCTGATACCAGTTCTTTGAAGGAGCTAACCAATTAGTCCCATTCCCCTGCCCTTTCCAACACAGCCCTGAAACCTTTACCTCCAAGTGTTTATTCAATTCCATTTTCAAAGTTATTATTGAATCTGTTTCCACTAACCTTTCAGGCAGTGCATTCCAGGTCATAACATTGTGTAAAAATGTCTCTTTTGCCAATTACTTTAAATCTGTGTCCTCCTGGTTACCGACCCTCCTGCCAGTGGCAACAGTTTCTCCTTATTTACTGTATCAAGACCCTTCAGTGACTACCTCTAATAAATATTTTAACAATCTATGCTCCAAGGAGAACAACCCTAACTACATTAGTCTCTCCATGTAACTGAAATCCCATAGGTGGGTACCATTCCAGTAAAGCACTTTCAATAGCGTTTTGTTAGCACAGAACTTGAGTATTGCTGAAAGAGGCATGCTATCAAAGCTTTTAGTCTTGCACTCATCAGGGCAGCTATGCAAGATATATCGACAGTAAAGGGAACAACAATTTATACTGCATGAGAAGAGAGTGATTGGTTGGCAAGTAGACTGATTGGTAGAAGTATTGCCATGGTAGAGGCATTGCCATGGAAAATGCAGAGGACATTTAACTGCCAAGCTTTTGTTTCAAATTCAACGAGGCATGTCAACTCTGATTGGTCAAGCCAGGGGAATGGCGGACGCCCAAGCTTTTGTTTAGTTGGAAAAGGTGTAATGCATGGACATGCTCCTTCTGTTGCATTCTCCTCATTGGCCTCTACCAATTAGAGTCCATTTGGCAACCAATCAGCACTCTCTTCTCATGCAGTATAAACTGTTGTTTCCTTTACTGCTGGTTTATCTTGTGTAGCTGTCCTGATGAGCGCAAGATGAAAAGTTCAATAGCATGCCTCTTTTTTCAGCAATACTAAAGCACTTTCTCACTCTCTCCAAGATCTTGGCATCCTTCTTAAAGTGCGGTGCCCAAAATTGAACACAATATTCTAGTGGGGTCAAACCAGTGATTTTTTAAAGAATAAGCATAGTTCTCTTGCTCTTACACTCTATGCATCTGTGTATAAAGCTTCTGCCACATCATTTCATTGGTCTTTACAAATTAACAGCACAGGGCACTGGCCAGGATATGCCACAATACCAACCAGCAGGAAATAAAGACCAAAAGAGGAATTAAAACCATTGGCAGAAGCTCTCTGTACATCTTCAAATAAAATCAAACAGAACTGAGTGATTATACCCATCAGGGAAGATTGAACCAACTGGGACTGAGAGATGACTTAACAGAGGCCGCTAAGATTATGGGAGGGTTTGATAGAGCAGACCATAGAGATGATGTTTCCCCTTGCAGGCAAGACCAGAATAAGGGTCATGAATGATAGCTATTAACACATCCAACAGTGAATTCAGGAGAAACTTCTTTACCCAAAGAGTGGTTAGAATGTGGAACTGGTGACCACAAGGGGTTGATGAGGCAAATAGCATTGTTGCATTAAAGGGGAAGCTTGGTCAGCATGGGAGAGAAAGGAACAGGATGCACTGGCAGAGTGGGAGGATACTCGTATGAAACCAACATCAGCATGAATGTATTACGAAAATGACCAGTTTCTGTCTGAATATTTGTAAAATCAGTTACACCGGGTGGTAATTTTTCCTATCTTAACCCAAGAAAAGTCAGGGATGTGGAAAGGTTTTTCCAGCCCCTTGCTCCATTTCATGAGCCCTCCCGCCGTCACATCTAGATGTGTTCTGCTTAGCTTCTTTGCAATAATCAGCTTTGGAAAACACAACTTCCTCAATCAGAATAATTCCACAAGATAAGATGACGTATACAACACGCTTGCAGGGCACAAGTCTGCATCACCTCATTCAGAATAACCCTGTCAGCCATCAAAGGAAACCACCTTCTGGGTCTAGCTCGAGTTACATTACATGCAGATTTCTCCCAGCAGAGAAAGTTTCTCCATATCTGTCCCCATCAAATCTTTTTTAACACTAAATGCAGTGATCAGATCGCTATTATAAGTCAGAATACAAGTTACATCCGTCTGTGTCCTCATACTTCAACACTCCAAACTCCAGTATGGTTCTGGTGAAATGACATGTGACTAATTTATAAATTGAAGGCATCAACATGAGATTTCAGAATCCTGCTGGGTGGATTTTTAAATAAATCAGTGCAAATTCCTGCAATTGTGGCAGTGGTCTCAAGTCACATGGTATGTTAAAAAAAAGTCAACCGCTAAAGTTATATTTTATGAATAGAAAATAGAAAGGGGGGAGACTGAGGGTTGACCTGATAGAGGTCTTCAAGGTTACAAAAGGATTTGATCGGGTCGATGTAGAAAAGATGTTCCCACTTGCAGGAGGCGCCAAAACTAAGGGGACATAAATCTTCGATAGCCACTAATAAATCCCATAGGGAATTCAGGAGAAACCTCTTTATCCAGAGAGTGGTGAGAGTGTGGGACGCGTCGTCACAGAAAGTGGTTCAGGCGAGCCGTATGGGTGCATTTAAGGGGAAGTTGGATGAGCACATTATGGGGAACAGAATAGCAGCTTAACTTATAGGGCTAGATGAAGGGTGGGGAGGTTTGTGTGGCATTGACCAGTTGGGCAGAATAGCCTCTTCCTGTGCTGTAAATTCTATGTCATTTGCTGTAACACTCAGAATAACACCGATTTTTGGATTCCTCATCCCATCTGGTGCTGACGCCCTCATTCATGCTTTTGTCACCTTTACACTCGATATGCTAATGGGCTCCCGGCCAGCCTCCCATCTTCCTTCCTCCGTTAAGTCAAGCACATCCAAAGCTTTGTTGCCCATTCCCTAACTTGCACCCAAGTCCCATTCACCCAGCAGCCCTGTGCTTGTTTTTTGTTTAATTCATTCACGGGACGTGGGCTTCGCTGGCTGGGCCAGCATTTATTGCCCATCCCTAACTGCCCTTGAGAAGGTGGTGGTGAGCTGCCTTCTTGAGCCGCTGCAGTCCCTGTGATGTAGGTACACCCACAGTGCTGTTAGGGAGGGAGCTCCAGGATTTTGATCCACACAGGCTCCTGGTCCATCAACAGCTCAGTATTAAAATTCCCGCCCTGGTGTAAGTGGCCTTCCCCTTCCCTATTTCTGTCATCTCTACCAGCCCTACACCCCTCCAAGGACTCTGCATTCCTCCAGACCGGCCTCTTGTACGTCCCCCGCTTCCACCACCCCTGCCACTACTGGCTGTCCAGGTCCCAAGCTCTGGAATTCCTTCCCCAAATCTCTCTGCCCTCTCGCTCTCCGCCTTTAAGGCACTCCTCAAAACATAGCTCTTTTTGACCAGTTTTAACCCGCCTGTCCTAGTGTCCTCCTCACATCTCAATGTCAGGTGAGAGCAGAAAGTAAAGCAGTTGAAGAGAAACAGGAAAGATAGACCAAAGACACAACTTGAGAAATAAGTCTTTCAGAAGGGAGGGTGAGTGATAGAAAAAGTATTATATCTAGAAGAAATATCCCCAAAGCAACACTGTTCTGAGATAAAGCCTACTAGAGGACTAGACGCAAACCAGGGTCATAAAAATATGCATTTATATAGCACCTTTCACAGCCTCAGGATATCTCAAATCTCTTTAGAGTCAATGAAGCACTTTTAAAATGTAGTCACAGTTGTAATGTAGGAAAGTGTGGCTCATGACTCAGGTTAAGAAGAGGGTTGATTTAAATGTCACAGCTCCAGATTAGTTGAGTTCAGTAAATGAGGAAAATGAGGAGCGAGTTCAAGAAATCAATCATCGGGGTGGTGAAAGCATGGACAATGCTTCTAGAAGGGCAGAGGCAGGGGTGGAGGTGCAGAACACTGTCCAGATGGAAGGCAGCCATCTTGGCAACAAATGTAAAATGGGGGAAGAGGGGTCCCCTAAAACAGTGTTTCTCAAACTGGGGTCCGCAGACCCCTGGGTGGTCTGCACTGCCTTTCCAGGAAATAGCTGAGCGTGAATAGTGAAGGTCCAAAGGCAGGCTTGGTGTAATCCTGGGGACAGGAGTGGGGTAGGTCACCGCATGTGCAGCGCAGTGGGCTGGCTGTCTCACCCTCGGAGCAGGAGCACGCATGGAGGTTCGGCAGGTAGATTCATAGTTAACAAGGCTGGTGATGGGTGCCAGGTGGCTTCAGTCTTGAAGAGGAAAATTTTAAATATCCATGTTCTTGAACTCAAAAAAAAGGAGTTCACTCAGGTACTGAGTATTATACAGCATCATAATTTAGATGAGGTTCTATGATTACTAACCCATTGGAAAGGGGCCCTTCAACCAAAAAGGTTCAAGAGTCACTACCGTACTGTTCCAGCTTTGCTTTCAACATCATAACTCCCAGGTATGAGTGTGGGAAACCAACATGGTGTTGCCGCCAAATAAATTTCAAAGCTAAAAAAATGAGGGTGAACTGACCAAGCTACTTTACTTTTTGATGAGAAATTATCTTGTAGAAACCACTAAGCTCGAAAATGTTAAGGAGAAAACTAACTTTGTGATTGTGGAGGGGAGGGGGTCAGGGTGCCAACTGGAGCAGCAAAAGCTTGAGGTAGGTTGCTGGGGCCTTAGGAAAGGATGAGTTAGGTTGCGAGAAACGGTCACGCGTCTTAATTTCAACACAATGAGGATGCAGGGAGAAGGGAGGGAGGGCATACAAGACACAGTGATTATGGCTTAGGGGAAATCGAGAGAGAAAACCTCAGCTGAGAGATGAGAACACAATAGAGAAAGGTTGGAGGCTAGACATGATTGTCTATTGTAACAGTATTCTGTCCAGGAACGCAAGATAAGTTAGAAAGTTTCCCTCCCCGTACTAGGGTTAGAGTCATTATGGTATTGAAGGCGGCCATTCGGCCCATCAAGTCCATGCCAGCTCTCTCTAGAGCAATCCAATTGTGAGTAAAACGCAAGTTTATCATGGGGTTCAGTTTAAGATGAAGGGTTGGGGCTCATGCCGCATTCGCCAATCAGGTTTGGAGAGAGAAAGAGAAAGCAGGGCAAATCAGAAAGTAATTAGGCGATGTCAAGTTTGAACTTCAAAAGCCCAGAGGTTTCTGAAAGGGAATAGGCTGGATTCCACAGCTTGGAGACATCTTGGTGGTAGGAGCCACTGAGACAGAAAGAACACGTTTGGCACAAAAGAAGCAACTTACTTCTTGGAGGCAACCTCTTTGCGATTATGAGCCACGTAGACCATTAACCAGGTCTCCAGGCCTGCTGTAAAAATCCATATCCCCTTCAGCCCACTGAATTAGGATGCAACGGGCAACTACCCTGTAAGTAACAGGAGCAATATTCAGCCTCCACTTCTCGAGCTAACAATTCCCTCAACTGCAGCAATGGTCAGATCAGTAGGAAATGAATCTAGGCCGAAGTCAGATGAGAGATTCACTAACTAATCAAAACATACCACAGCTGAGCAACACGTGACCCATACGCAATGTCAGATGGTGAATGGCTCTTTGTTCTGACTGGAGGGAGTGATTCAGTGATGTTCCCCCAGGGTTCAGTACTGGGACCACTGCTGTTTTTTTGATATACATTAATGAATTGGACAGGATACAGGGAGCAACTTGTAGATGACACAAAGCTTCAAAGTACAGGAAAGTGAAGAAAATGGTAAGACTTCAAGAGGACACAGGCAGGCTGGTGTGAGGCGATGCATTTTGGTAGGAATAATGAGGAGAGACAATACAAATTAAAAAGTACAACATTAAAGGGGGTGCGTTAACAGAGAGAACTCCACCCCTCCCGCCCCCCCACCTCGAGGGTGTGTGCACACAAATCTTTAAAGGAGACAGGTCAGGTTAACAGAACGGTTAAGGCACATTGAGTCCTGCACTTTATTAGATAGAGAAAAAAAGAAACGAGGTCATGCTAAACCGATATAGAACAATAGTTCAGCTTCAGCTGGAGTACTGCGTCCAGTTCTGGGATACTTTAGGAAGAACATGAAGGGTTTGGAGAGGGTACCAAAGAGATTTAGTAGTGATTCCAGATTAGTTACATGGATTAACTGCAGAAGCTGGGGTTGTTCTCCATAGAACAGAGAAGGCCAAGCAAGAGGAGATCTGATAGAGGTGCTTCAAATCCTGAAGGATTTAGGGGTATTTGCTACACGGTCCATCTCCTCCAAGGGCCTGTGTGCACATTCCTTTTCTTTGCTGTGAAAAGCACTCCGATTTCCCATCACTGCATGCATTAGAGCTTGAGAGACGTAGAAAATCACTCCCCAGCTCTCAACTTCCCCTGCCATTCCTGCTCCAACAACTCTTCCCCACCCCGCCAAGCCCAGTCTCTCAGCCTCCCCCTCCCCGCTCTCATAGACTCAGACATTTACAGCACAGAAGGAGGCCATTCAGCCCAATCAAAATTTTTCAATATCCCAATTGGCCTTCAAGTATTTTTCTAGCGAACACCGCTGATTTAAATGGAGCAAATAAAGAGGAACTGTTTCCAATGGAAGGGTTAATAACCAGATGGCACAAATATAAAGGTGATTGGCAAAAGAACCAGAGGCAACATGAGGAAAAAATTGTTTATGCAGCGAGTGGTTTGGATTTAGAACACATTGCCTTAGCAGCTGGAGGAATTGCTCAGAAACAGGCCATTCTGCCCAACCAATTCATGCTGGCATTTATGATCCACTTATCGTTCCTCATCTAATTCTATCAGCATAACCCTCAAATTCCTTCACCCACAATGCTTACCAAGCCTTCCCTTAAATGTATCTATACTAGTCGCTTCAACCACTCCCTGTGGTAGCGAGTTCCACATCCGCACCACTCTCTGGTTGAAGAAGTTTCTTCTGAATTCCCTATTGGATTTCTTGATGACTATCTTATATTGACCGCCTCTAGTTATGCTCTTCCCTGCTCCTGCCCACAACAGGAAACATTCTCTCTGTACCCACTCTATCCAAAACGTCTTATCAGGCCGCTTCAGTCTTCCTTCAGACCCAGCCTGTTCATCCTCTCCCAATAGGTATACCCCCACACATCTGGTACCATCCTTGTAAATCGTTTTTTCACCCACTCCTGTGCCTCTCTCTCTTTTTTAATAATGTGATGACCAGAATTATACACAGTACTCCAAGTTTGGCATTCTTCTTTACTTGTCAATTCTATCCCTCTGGACTTTGTTATGGTCTCATTGACCGTTGTAGCTGCTTTTAGCAATCTGTGTATTTGTACTCCCAGGTCCCTTCACTCCTGCACCCCAATTAACTCTCATTTCCCAAGTAATATGCAATTTCCTTATTTTACTTGGCAAAATGTGATACCTCACATTGATCCATGTTGAAATTCATTTGTTAATTATAAGCTAGTGGGCACAAAACTTCTGGATTGGTGCAAACCCGTCTGGTTCACCAACATTGTTTAGGGAAGGAACTTTGCTTGGCTTTCAATCAGCCATCCCCACCAGGCCTGGCCTACATGTGACTCCAGACCCACAGCAATGTGGTTGGCTCCGAACTGCCCCTTCGAAATGGCCTGGCAAGCCACTCTGCTGTCACCACCACTTTCTCAAGAGCAATTAATCATAGCCAATAAATGCTGGATAAATAAATACAAATATGGTTGTTTTAGGACAGATGACCAGTTTCGTCAAGGAGGGAGATCTAGGGGAGGGAATTTCTGAACTTTGGGCCGGGTAGCTGAAGGCACAGCTTGATCAACTTGCCCTGCCTCCTCACTGACTTGGCATTCCTCTAATCCAGGCTTCTTATGCAGCCCCACTACCTCTTGCTTCACCCACCATTGGCAACTGTGCCTTCAGCAATCTGTGCTCCAACAGCTGCTATGCTATCCTTAAAAACCTCCCTGCCTTTCCACCTGCCTCTCCCTCTTTATAAGCCTTCAGAAAATCTGAGCGAACTTCTAGCAGCTGCTCCTAACAGCACCTTCATGGGCTCTGTCACTTTTTGGCTGACTACTGTGAATTGAAAAAGCTCTGGAAAGTCATATGGACTCAAAACATTAACTGTTTCTCTCTCCACAGATGCTGGCAGACCTGAGTTTTTCCAGCATTTTCTGTTTTTATTACTATTCTGTGAATGTGTGTTCTTTATAAAAGCTTGCATCTATCGCACAGCTTTAAAGGTTGGTTACAGAATCTATGCTGGGTTCCATTTTACCAGGACAGTGAATAGCTCCAAGGGGGTGGCAACATTTTCCTTTTGTACAATCCTAAGCAATATAATCAGGAAACCACAGCTCCTTTCATTCTATCCCAACCAAAAGAACATTCTGCAACATGGATCTCATCACTACCATCATCAGCTTTAACTAGGTGGTCACACTCTCGCAGCCCAGATTGAAGCTTGTGGGTTTGTAAGAAGTTCAAGAGGACAGACAGTGATCTGAACGAGGATATCGACTGCCTTTGTTTGTTAAATGTAACTTCTGTTGCTTAATAAACTGTCCTGATACCACTGCATCAAGAGTCTCCTTGTCCAAATTTTGTCTGGTCTCTGAACCTCTTACAGGATCAGGCCAGAAATCTGAGTCCATTATCTATGCTGACACTTCACTGCAGTACAGAAAGAATGCTGCACAGTCAGAGATGGGATGTTAAACTGAAACCCTGTCTTCCCTCTCCCTTGTATCCTGGTCAATATTTATCCCTCAGCCAACACCACAAACAGAATTTATCCCACTACTTTGGAAGTTTCTTGTGCGCAAATTTGCTACCATATTTCCAACATTACAACAGTGATGCCACTTCAAGATACTGGGCATTGCCTGTAGAGTTTTTTTGAGGCATTCTGAAGTTCACAGAATTAGAAATTTATACAGCACAGAAGCCAGTCATTTTGTCCACTGTATCCATGATTACCAAAAAACAGTTAGTCAGAATAATCCCACTTCTCAGCTCTTGGCCCAAAGCCTTGTAGGTTACAGCATTTCAAGTTCATGTCCAAGTGGTTTTTAAATACAATGAGGCTTTCTGCCTCTACCACCCTTTCAGGGAGTGAGTTCCAGATCCCCACCATCCTCAATGTGAAAAAATGTCTCAACTCCCCTCTAATATTACCAATGTTTTAAATCTATGCCCCCTAGATATTGACCTCACCGTGAGGAGAAATTGGTCTTTCCTATCTCTCTATCTAAGCCCCTCATAATTTTATACACCTTAATTAAATCTTCCCTCAGTTTTCTCTGGAATAAAAATAACTCCAGCCTATACAATCTTTCCTCTCAGCTAAGGTTGCAAAAGGCACAATAGAAATGCAAATGTTTCCTTCTCTTTAGTGCGAAGGGATTAATTATGATCAAGCTACTCCAGTACTCGAAGGTCTGGGATCAACCTTATTGGCCACTCATTCATCTCTGCAGCCAGACTGCAGTATCACACCTCAGTTGGATTTGAGAATCCACTGGAGTTTAGAAGAACGAGAGGTGATCTTACTGAGACACAAGATCCTGAAGGGGCTTTATAGGGTAGATAACAGGAGGATGTTTCTTCTTGTGGGGAAAATTAGAACTAGGGGACACAGTTTAAGTATAAGAAGTCTCCCTTTTAAGATGGAGATGAAGCAAATTTTTTTTTCTCTCAGAGGGTTGTTAGTCTGTGGAATTGTCTTCCTCAGAAAACAGTGGAGGCTGAGTCATTGAATTTATTCAAGGTTGAGTTAGATAGATTTTTGATAGACAAAAGAGTCAAGGGTTATGGGAGAACAGACGTGAAAATGGAATTGAGATCACAACCACATCAGCTATGATCTTATTGAATGGTGGAGCAGGCTCGAAGGGCAAATAGCCTACTCCTGCTCCTAAGTCCTATCCTTTGGGTTCCCTTCTTCACTGGCTCCCATGTGATCTCTTGGTTTTCAGCCGAAAGCTGGTGTGAAAACTCAAAAACGAGCCACCCAGGGGGTCCGCTTGGTGAGGCCAGCATTTGCTGCCCATCCCTAATTGCCCTCGAACTGAGTGGCTTGCTCGGCCATTTCAGAGGGGGCAGTGGAAGAGTCAACCCCACGCATCGCCGTGGACCTGGAATCACAGGCAGGCCAGGCCGGGTGAGGGCGGCAGGTATCCCTTCCCTAAATTAGTCAACCAGGTGGGGGATTTTTTTTATATATAGAAATGGACAATGATAGTTGTCATGGTCACCATTTACTGAGGCTGGCTTTCAATTCCAGACTGCATTAGCGGGATTTAAATTCCACCAGCTGCCCGTGGAGGGATCTGAACCCGTGTCCCAAGGGCATTCGCCTGGGCTCTCTGGATTGCTAGCCCAGTGACATTACCAGCAATTCCAGTGGGCAAATTCAATCAAATCAGCCCCCTTCGCCTTTTGAATTCAGGGGAAAGACAACCCCCAGCCTGTGTAATCTGCCCCTGTGGGTTAATCCAGGTATCATTCTGCTGAATTTAACTGGCGCCGCCTGCCAGCTGCTGCCCCAGGTGGAGGTGCCCAGAGCTGCTCAGGGCCCCAGAGCAGCCGCTTTGTATTGAGGCCAGTGACCAAGGGCCGTCCAACCGACCGACCGACCCCCCACCCGGCCTCTCCCTCCCTCCCTTCCTGGAGCCTCTGACCCGATCCCTTCCCCACCCCACAAATCCCGGGCCCGAATCGTCATCCGCCCCTCCCGGGTTTCTCACCTCGCCGTTCGCCGGCCTGACCAGCACCTCACTTTCCTGGGCCGCCATCTTCCCCCACCGCCCGCAAACTAACTGCGGGATTTCGGGCCGGGGTCAAACGGGAATCTCGCGGCGCATGACCTCCGGCCCCCCAAAAAAAAATGCCGCGTGAGAAATAGGATTCCGCCATCTTTGGTGCTGGCGGAAATTCTGCCCACTCACCCACCCTCTCATCTCAGTGCTAGGCAATTCATGACAGAGTCAGAGGCTTGCCAACCCTCCAGGATTGGCCTGGAGTCTCCAGGAATTGAAGGTCAATCACCAGGACACTGGCTGCTGTGCAACCCTGGAGAAAAATCATCCGGGCATTTAAAAAGATTGCTTTTTATTTCTTCATTTTCGTTGAACGTTTCACTTTACCAGATGTAAAAATATTGGTGGGTGGGGGGGGCAGGGGGACAAAAAGGCTGCCAGTCAAGCATCATACATTTGGGTAATGAGTCTTTTTGCTTTCCAATTGGCGTAGGAAGGCCGTACGTCACAAGGATGGACGTGTTGGCTGACTCATGACTGGAGTGTGGGGGGGCAAGTCGTGTGATGAAACCTCCAGGAATACATTTAGCTCTTGCTGGCAATACTGCAGAATCACAATATTGTTACAGCGCAGAAGGAGGCCATTCGGCCCATCATGTCTGTGCCAGCTCTCCAAATGAGCAATTCATTTGGTGCCATCCTCCTGCCTTCTCCCAGTGGCCCTGCGCATTCTTTCTTTTCCGATAAGTCTAATTAATTAGAAATTCCCTTTTGAGACTTCCATTGAACCTGCCTCCACCACACTCTGAGGCAGTGCATTCCAGACTTTAACCACTCGCTGCATGAAGGCCGTCAGTGAAAGAGTCGAACAATTAACTGTCAACTGAGCTAAGCTAAGAACCAATCCTAAATTTCAGTTCAGTGAAAAGCACTTCTGAATTGCTTTCTATTATGTTATCCTTTTGTGACATTGTGCTGTGTGGGGAAATAGGCACTTTGTGTATTATATCTGTGCGTTGAGGCCAATAACACCAAAGGGATAAAAAGATAATAAGACCAAGAGACAGAAGGAGGGGGATTCAGGAGGTGGATAAACTGCTTATTGAACTTCTGGACTTCATTTTCCTTTTGTTTTCTGAATGGCTCTGGCCAATGAAAAGTCTAAAGAGGGGAGAAAAAAATCTGATTTTTAAAAAATTGCTTTTATGCTTCTGCTTCAGATCTTCTACTGCTGATACCCTCGGACTTGCCATCTCGAGACTTGACCGTTCCCCTGATCTCCTGACTGTCCTCCCCACTTGCATTATTTTATGATTTTTAAAAAAAAAATGAATTGTGACTGAAAGGCATTGCAACAGGATAGATCATCAGGAATTTCAATTTCGTGGCTGTCTGAAGCATACAAGGGTATGGAAAACAAGGTCACAGAAGTTCCACTTGGGATCAGCTAAGTGATACATGTGGAATTGACAGACAAGATCGAGAAAGGCCCCACTCGAAAGGCCTTCTCACTGGGGTAAATTTTGCAATCCTGCCACAATGAAGTGCATGCTCTAGTTGTTAAGTAAGAACAACTGTTATTAATGGGGGAAAGGTTAGGGTATTATTCTTAAGTATATATAAGAACCACCTGTTTGGGGAGAGGAAAAGGGAGCTTGTGCCTGTGTTTCCTGGGTTATGTGAATAAACCAATGTTAAGGCAGAACTGGCTCCAGATTCCTCCTTTGCTCAGTGACTGAGTGACAATTTATAACACTAAGGACTGGAACCTGTGTAAAATGCCTGGGACGGTACACACCAAAGCATGTTTGAAACAAAATGTTCGTTACCTGTGATTATAAGTGCAGTGAGGCACCTCAGGGTGTCATGTACTGTACTGCATTGAAAATAATTGGACTGCTTGCACTTTGTAATGTCAAATTTGCATTGTTATGTAATGTATTTGTGCAAAATTAAATGAATAAAGTACTTTTTAAGAAATAAAAAAAAAATCAAGCCTGCCCCGCACCATATGACCAGAGCATCACGACCAAAAAAGTTCTCCCCTCTCCTGACTCCCATAGACATATAATATTCTAAGAGGGACCAAAAAAAAAGGAGAAAAAGTGGTTAAACCATTTAGTTAACTTTGCATTTGGATTTCAGTGGGCAAAGATCAGGTTTTCTCAATGATGAAAGTAATTAGGAAAGGGTTCGTGCTGCTGGTATTGTACACTGATATTTTGGAAGATTTAAAAATGTTGCTCCTTCTGCACTCAGGCTGTGAACTCCAATTGGAGGTTTGATTGTGTGACATTCTGCCCACATGATGTCTGATTACGTGACGTATAGCCATGTGGCATCTCATCACATGACATCTGATCATGTGATGTATGGCAATGCAGCATCTGACCACATGCTCTTTGTAAATGTCACTGCATCATCTTATAAAGGTTAGATCCCCTGTAATTGAGTATCTTCGCTTGGGTTTTTAGGCTAGCAGCTGCTGGGTGAAAAACAAGAGGTCGCATGGGAGCAAGTGAAGAAGGGAAGCCAAAACATAGGACTTAGGAGCAGGAGAAGACCATTCGGCCCTGTTGTAAAAGCTGAGTTCACTTTCTCTGGACTGGCACCCCAGAATGGTCCGACAAACAGCAATGCATATTGCGGAAATAAGATTTTTATTTTTCGAAGCTTTTCGTCTTGCACTCATCAGGACAATTCACAAGAAAACACCAATGTCAGGGGACAATGGACTTTGATTGGTAGAGGTATTGCCATGGAGAATGCCCCAGTTGATGGCAACTGACGGTTAACTGCCAAGCATTGTTTGAAATTTAAACCAGGCAGCTTGACTTTGATTGGTCAAGATATTGCCCTGGGAATGAACCAGTGAATGGCTGTCAGTTATTTTGTTTAACTGAAAGCGCAATTGTGTGCACATGTTCTTTGTGTCTGCAAAGAACAGGGCCTTTTGTATTAATATATGTAGTTTCCAGTACACTCAAATGTGAACAATGAGATAAACAAACTGATTGCCTGTTGATCTGGTGACCTACTAGATACTTCCAAAGACCTTTCTGCTCAGGTGTCATTCTACTCCATTTGTTCATCTTGACATCTCAGCTGAGTATACATGAGCAGGTAAATAACCTTTTTTCAGCTCCACTGTAAGTGACAGCTGTATTTGTGCAGGCTCATATAGTTTCTCAATGAATGGATAAACACACAATGAAAGATATGGTTTATTGGCCTTTGTTTCTGGTGAATCTTCAAAAGAGTTCGGAGTGTCACCCCTGAAGGTGGCTTTCAGTTTGCTGCGGTTCTGAAGTTGAGAGAGACAGGACAGAATACAGACTCAGGAACTACAGGAATGCAGACTAAGACATAAGGGGCTGAGTTTACGAAGATCTGTTTTATTTTGACAGTTGGCATAAGAGATGAATCTGTTGCCTGCAATAGTACATGGACACTCAAATTGTAATGATTATTGATCTGTTTGTATCTAATCCAGTTCATTTACCCCTCTCCGATGGTGGAGTAGTGGTAATGTTGCTGGACTAGTAATCCAGATACCTAGGCTAATGCCCTGGAGACACAGGTTTGAATCCCAGCATAGCAGCTAGTGAAATCTGAATTCAGTTAAAGCTAGTCTCAGTAATGTTGACCATGAAACCATTAGTTGTAAAGCAAGCCACTCAGTTCAAGGGCAATTAGGGATGGGTAACAAATGCTGGCCTTGCCAGTGATGCCCACATCCCATGAAAGAATAAAAAGGGGAAAAAATCAAGTGGGTAGTCCCCTCACCTCTAAATGAGGAGGCTCCAGTACAGTGCTGGAGGTGCTGTCTTTCTGATGAGATGTTAAACTGAGGCCCTGTTTGCCCCTCTCAGGTGGATGTAAAAACAATCCCATTGCTGTATTTTAAAGAAAAGCAGGGGAGTTCTCCTGGGCAATATTTATTCCCCCAATCAGCATGACAAAAACATTGCTGTTTGTGGGAGTGAACTGAATGCTGGGTTCCCTACATCACAGCAATAACTGCACTTAAAAAGCACTTCATTAATTGTAAAGTATTTTGGAAGGTCTTGTTTTTCTGAACAAAGGTGCGATATACGTGCAAATTTAACTGTTCAATAAATCTATTTGATAGTTTATGGCCTAAGCCGCAGCCTGGTCTGAGTGCTTGTTCTTCCAGCTTCCATAAACCAAAGTGAAGGATGTCACAAGGAATGTTGTGCATCCGCTTCATGCAACTTACAATGCAGGAACAGTCCATTTGAGCCAACTGGTCCACGCCGGAGTTATGCTCTGCATGAGCCTCCTCCCCCCTCTCTCCATGGAACTTTATCAGCATAATCTTCTATTCTTTTCTCCCTCACGTGTTTACCTAGCTTCCCCTTAAATGCATCAACACTATTCACCTCCACCACTCCCTGTGGTAGCGAGTTCCACATTCTCACCACTCTCTGGGTGAACAAGTTCCTCCTGAATTCCCTGTTTACGTATCTTGCGGCCCCTAGTTTTGACTGCAGATGGCCGACAGCGGATGTGTGAGGATGGCACAAGACATGTTGGGGAGATGGTGGTGTAGTGGTGATGTTGCTGGCCTAGTAACCCAGAGGCCAGGTCTAATGCCCTGGGGGAATAAGGGTTCAAATCCCAATCATGGCAGCTAGTGGAATAGAAACACAATTAATAAATCTGGAATATAAAGCCCATGAGAGCTATCATTGATTGTTGTAAAACCCCATCTGGTTCACTAATGCCCTTTAGGGAGGGAAATCTGCCATTTTTACCTGGTCTGGCCTACATGTGACTCCAGACCCACAGCAATGTGGCTGACTCTTAACTGCCCTCTGCAGTGGCCCTAGCAAGCCACTCAGTTCAAGGGCAATTAGGGATGGGCAGTTGCCAGTGACACCCACATCCTGTGAAAGAATAAAAGATAGATGAGCATGATGCACCGTGACAGCAGATCTCCCAGAAGGAGCAACTGCAACCAGCAGTTTTGGAACCTCCAGCAAGTGGAAATTTTCTCAAACCCTTTCATAATTTTTGAGTCCTCTATCTGAATATTCCTCAGCCTTCTCTTTCCTAAAGAGTCCCACAGGCTGTACAATTGTCCTGACAGGCATCACCTCTCAACTCTAGGATCATTCTCTTAATTTTTCCAGTGCCACTCTCTGTATTATCATATATAGTGATCAGAATGGTGCACAGTTCTCTTTAAGTGTGGTCTAACCAAATTTCTGTATCAGGTTAACATGATTTCTCTGCCTTTCAAATCTATCTCTCTGGAAGTGAATCTGTGCTTTGCTTGTTATGGTCTTATTAACCTGCCTCACTAGTTTTAGTGATCTATATATCTGCACCTCCTTTGCTCCTCTACATCATTTAGACTTATTTTCCAAGGAGCAGTTATTCCTTCTACTAAAATGCACATTTCTTAATATTGAAATTCATTTGCCATTTACTTGCGCACTCGCAAGGTTGTTCCATGTATCTTACTGCAGTTCTCCTCAGTATTAACTACACTCCCAACTTGGTGCCATTCACAAATTTTTGCTATTGTAAAACTTTTATGTAAACGGTAACAGTGGTTCTAGCACCTTTCGCTGTGGAACACCACTTCTCCGCCAGTCTGAATAGCTACCTTTAACCCCTTCTTAGGTTCTCTGCTCAAAGGTGGGTCTGGCCCACAGCGCCACCACGGGTAGGACAAGGAGGCAGGTCCCGAATCCACCCCACCGGAACAGGGATCGAACCCCGTGCTGTTGGCACTGATCTGATGCACACAGGCCATCAAACCCCACCACCATCACCACCAGTGTCTGAGTTGGCAACATTTACTTTTACCTGCATGCTTGTAGCCTGGAGTTACAGAGTGTGATGGTAGAGGCTCCAACATCCTTTCCAACACATGGCTGACCAGGAATCTCTCCCACTCTTACCACCTGCCATTGGCGTGTGTTGGAGGGATTTACACGTTGATACTCAACCCATTTGGCTGGGTCACGAAAGCACCTTCCTCAGCCCATCAAGTCCTGTGGTGGGACCCCAACCCGGAGCTTACGACTCAGGGACAGCGGCGCTACCCACTGCGCCAGGCGACCTCCATCTTGAACCCCCTACTCTCTATTTTCTGGTCAGTTTGTTATCCCATTTTGCTACTGACTCCACGTTCTATTTACTTCTGAGCTGATGACAGGAGGTTAGAGTAATGATCACCAACTTGTATGAGAATTAACTGTGGAAATTCCGCGGTTAACAGCTTACAATAAAACTCTCATATACTACATCCCAAAGGCGGTAAGTCCATAATTCAACGCTGATAACAATACTTGAGAGTCAACCCCGATATTTTTTCTTTTAGTAATATTAACTACTGGCTAATTGTTAAATGCTGGCCCAGCCAGTGACGCCCACATCCCCTGAAAGAATAAAGCAAACTGCATAACACCAGGTTGTCCCCAGTAACCCTCTGGCGTAGGCAAAGACTAGTGCTGAAAGATTCAGAAAATTCTTCTCCAAAGGCTGTAATCTTTCCTATCGTTTCACAATCAATGCAGTTTTGTTTTTATTTCACGCGTTACTGGCAAGGAGGCAGCATTTACTGCCCATCCCGCGTTGCCCTTGGCCGCGAGCCACCTTCCTAAATACAAATTGCCTCTCTCGCCCACGTGAGGGGGGCAGTTAAGAGTCAACCACATTGCTGTGGATCTGGAGTCACATGTAGGCCAGACCGGGTGGGGACGGCAGATTTCCCTCCCTAAAGGGGCATTGGTGAACCAGATCGACAAGCCTTGGTCACCATTCCCGATACTAGCCCTTTTTCCCCCCCCAAGATTTAGTTAATTCATTTAAGTTCCTCAGCTGCCCATGGTGGGATTTGAACTCATACCTCGGGAACGTTAGTCCAGGTCTCTGGATTGCTAGTCCAGTAACATAACCATTATGGTGTTGTAATATCATATGCACATAGTTTTTATTAATTTATTAGTGTGACCAGCGCAAACTAGTTCATTGGGTTCCACGTTTACCCTGTGGCTCAACTTTCCAAGTTTGGACCATCATGCCAATTTTCTTTCACAATCAGGATGTTAACTGTCTTCAGGCCAGCTCTCACGGAAGTCACGGCGGGTCTTTCATCGCCTGTAGGCCCAGGTTCTCCGATGGATTGAACCTCGTGAATGCCGCCAGTTGTTTGGTGTTCGACTTCCTTAACAGGTCCAACTGTCTCTGCCCTCTTCTCAACAGGTACTCAATGTACATCACGTCAGTTCTGGGTATTTGGGAGTTCTTGTGAAATTCGTCATGAATCAGAGGCAAAAATCCAGGTTTCTCCCTGGCAGCTCGGAGAAACTGTTTGTAAAGGTCTAAGACCTGTTTCTGCAGTTTACTGTGTCTGACCATGGTGATCTGCCTGGATCTGTTCAAAAATACAAAAAAAATAATGTTTCGGTGACTTAGTGACCATAACTCAGTAAGATTTGAGGTAGTTGTGGAGCAGGGCAAAGATGGACCGGAAATAAAGGTTCTGAATTGAGGGGGGGGGGAAGGCCGGTTTTAATGTGATAAGACAGGGATGTGGCCAAAGTGGACTGGGAGCAGCTACTTGTAGGAAAATCTACATCAGAGCAGTGGGAGTCATTCAAAAAGGAAATAGTGAGAGTTCAGGGCCAGCATGTTCCTGTAAAGGTGAAATCCAGAGAACCCTGGATGTCGAGGAATGTGCAGGATTGGATAAGGGAAGAAAGGGAAGCTTATGGTAGATACCGAGGGCTCAAAACAGCAGAAGCCCTAGAGGAGAGTAGAAAGTGCAGGGGGTCACTTAAAAAAATTAGGAGAGCGAAGAAGGGGTATGAAAAAACACTGGCGGGTAAAATAAAGGAAAATCCAACGTTTTTTTTTTAAGTATATTAGGGGCATGAGGATAACCAGGGAAAGTGTAGAGCCCATTAGGGACCAAAGTGGCAATTTGTGTGAGGAGCTGGAAGACGTAGATGAGGTTTTAAATGAGTACTTTCCATCTGTATTCACTATAGAGAAGGACCATGTAGGTACAGAAATCAGGGAGGGGGACTGGGATATACTTGAATAAATTAGCATTGAGAAGGAGGAAGTATTAGTGGTTTTAGCGGGCTTAAAAGTGGATAAATCCTCAGGCCCAGATGAGATGTATCCCAGGCTGCTGTGGGAGGCAAGGGAGGAGATTGTAGGAGCCCTGTCATTAATTTTCAAATCTTCTCTGGCCACAGGGGAGGTGCCAGAGGACTGGAGGACAGCTAATGTGGTACCATTATTCGAGAAGGGTGGTAGAGATAAACCAGGGAACTATAGGCCAGTGGGTCTAACACTAGGTTTAGGGAAACGTTTGGAAAAAATTCTGAGGCACAGAATTAATTTCTACTTGGAGAGGCCGGGATTAATCAAGGATAGTCAGCATGGCTTTGTCAGGGGGAAATCATATCTAACAAATTTGATTGAATTTTTCGAGGTGACTAGGCCTGTAGATGAGGGTAGTGCAGTTTATGTAGTCTACATGGACTTCAGTAAGGTCTTTGACAGGGGAGACTGGTAAGGTAAGAGCCCATGGGATCCAGGGCAATTTGGATCCAAAATTGGCTTAGTGGCAGGAGGCAGAAGGTGATGGTTGAAGGTTGTTTTTGTGACTCAAAGCCTGTGTCCAGTGGCGTACCACAGAGTTTGGTGCTGGGTCCCTTGCTGTTTGTAGTGTACATTAATGATCTAGACATGAATGTAGGAGGTATGATCAGTAAGTTCGCAGATGACACGGAGATTGGTGTGTGGTAAATAGGAAGGAGGAATGCCTTAGACTACAGGACGATATAGACAGGCTGGTCAGATGGGCAGAACAGTGGCAAATGGAATTAAATCCTGAAAAGTGAGGTGATGCATTTTGGGAGGACTAACAAGGCAAGGGAGCAGACGATGAATGGTCGGACCCTAGGAAGTACAGAGGATCAGAGGGACTTTGGTGTGCATGTCCATAGATCCCTGAAGGCAGCAGCACAGGTAGATAAGGTGGTTAAGAAGGCATATGGGATAGTTACCTTTATTAGTCGAGGCATTGAATAGAAGAACAGGGAGGTTATGGTGGAGCTGTATAAAATGCTAGTTAGGCCACATCTGGAGCACTTTGTGCAGTTCTGGTCGCCACACTATAGAAGGATGTGATTGCACTGGAGAGGGTGCAGAGGAGATTCACCAGGATGTTGCCTGGGCTGGAGTGTTTCAGCTATGAAGAGAGACTAGATAGGCTGAGGTTGTTTTCCTTGGAGCAGAGAAGGCTGAGGGGGGACCTGATTGAGGTATACAAAATTATGAGGGGCATGGATAGGGCAGATAGGAAGAAAGTTTAGAGGGGATTTGAGGAAAAATATTTCACCCGGAAGGTGGGGGACATCTGGAACACTCTGCCTGAAAGGGAGGTAGAGGTGGGAACCCTCACAACATTTAAAAAGTATTTAGATGAACACTTGAAACACCATAGCATACAGGGCTATGGGTCAAGTGCTGGAAAATGGGATTAGATAGGGGCTTGATGACCGGTGTGGACACGATGGGCCGAAGGGCCTGTTTCTGTGCTGTATAACTCTTTGACACTAATCCCTGAAGGTAACAGGACAGATAGATAAGGTGGCTAAGAAGGCATACAGGATCCTGCCCTTTACTGGTCTAGGCATAGAGCATAAGAGCGGGGAGGTAATGCTAGAACTGTATAAAACACTAGTTAAGCCACTGCTAGAGTACTGTGTACAGTTCTGGTCACCACATTGCCAGAAGGATGTGCTCATAGCAGGAAATGTACATCAGGGGTTTAAGATAATGTTGCCAGGAATGGAGACTTTTAGCTGTAAGGAAATGATTGGATAGGCTGGGGTTGTTGACTCTAGAACAAAGGAGGCGGAGGAGAGATTTAATTGAGGTGTATAAATTATGATGGGCCGAGATAGAGTGGCTAGATCAGGGATAATAACCATGGGATATAGATTTAAAGTAGTTGGTAGAAGGAATAGAGGGGAGTTGAGGAGAAATCTTTTCGCCCAGAGAAGAAGGGCGGAGATCTGGAACTCACTGCCTCAAAAGGGTGGGGGAGGCAGAAATCCTCACCGCTTTTAAGAAAAACCCAAGATATGCGCTTGGAATGCTGCAAAACGCAGGGCTATGGACGAAGAGCTGGAAATGAGAATGTATACCCGATGGCTGCCTTTTGGCTGGCACACACAATGGGCCGAATGGCCTCCTCCTCTTGTGCAAACTTCCCACGTTTTCAACCGAGAATGCAGGCGGCTGGGGAGGGGGGGAAGCTCAGGTGAAGATCCGATCTGAAAGTCTGGCACAGGCACGTTCCGCTGAGATTTCGCCCACAATCTTCCGCGTCAAGGGTGCGACCCCCTGATCCCCCGGCAGACTCCGGGGGGAAGGGACAGGAATGTGGGGGGTGGGTGGGGGGTCCGAGTCCAAAATTCAGGGTGCGGAGCTTGCTTGATACCTTCGAACCTGTAATAAAGCAAATATTAGGGGTTATAGAGGAGACAGACAGGTGAAACATGGGGAGTGCGGTGCAACCCCTGAGGAATGTGCTAGAACCCATTCCTTTAACTTTATCCAATGATATAAAAACAGGAGAGTTTCTGAGCTGGAATATTAACTATTTGTTCTTCCTCTCTCCACAGGTCACTGAGCAATTCTAACAATTCAGTGTTTATCTCAGATTTTTCAGCGTGCAGAGTGTTTTTTTTTGGTATTAACCTTCCTCTCCCCCATCTCATGGAGCATTTTTTGGCTTTAGTTCCCCAATTTTTAGTCGGCGTAAAACCGTCGTAACCTTACGCCGGGAGACAGCCGAGCCTGGGTGACCCCTTCCCACACGGGAATCGCACTCAGCTTCCGCGCCCCAAAAAGGCAGCAGCCGTTCCCATTGCCGGCTGGCGGATCAGGCTCCCCTTTCCCACTTCGAAATGCGCCAATTTCAGGCCAAAATCACCCTCCATTTTCCTCACACTTACCCGCAAAGCCCTGGTCCTCCCAGCGCAGCGCCGCCTACAGTCACTACCCACCCTGGTCCTCCCAGCGCAGCACCGCCCACCGTCACTACCGACCCTGGTCCTCCCAGCGCAGCGCCGCCTACAGTCACTACCCACCCTGGTCCTCCCAGCGCAGCACCGCCCACCGTCACTACCGACCCGGGTCCTCCCAGCGCAGCGCCGCCCACCGTCACTACCGACCCTGGTCCTCCCAGTGCAGCGCCGCCCAGCGTCACTACCCACCCTGGTCCGCCCAGCGTCACTACCGACCCTGGTCCTCCCAGTGCAGCGCCGCCCAGCGTCACTACCCACCCTGGTCCGCCCAGCGTCACTACCCACCCTGGTCCAACTGTACTCTTCTTCGCCGATGCTGCCAGACCTGCTGAGTTTTTCCAGGTATTTCTGTTTCTGTTTTTGTTTTGGATTTCCAGCATCCGCAGTTTTTTGTTTTTATCTCACCGTCACTACCGCCCCTGGTCCTCCCAGCGCAGCGCCGCCCACCGTCACTACCGCCCCTGGTCCTCCCAGCGCAGCGCCGCCCACCGTCACTACCCACCCTGGTCCTCCCAGCGCAGCACCGCCCACCGTCACTACCCACCCTGGTCCTCCCAGCGCAGCGCCGCCCACCGTCACTGCCGCCCTTGGTCCTCGCAGCGCAGCGCCGCCCACCGTCACTACCGCCCCTGGTCCTCCCAGCGCAGCGCCGCCCACCGTCACTGCCGCCCCTGGTCCTCCCAGCGCAGCGCCGCCCACCGTCACTACCCACCCTGGTCCTCCCAGCGCAGCGCCGCCCAGCGTCACTACCGCCCCTGGTCCTCCCAGCGCAGCGCCGCCCACCGTCACTGCCGCCCCTGGTCCTCCCAGCGCAGCACCGCCCACCGTCACTACCCACCCTAGTCCTCCCAGTGCAGCGATATCTTGCAACCCTTCCACCGCTACTCGTTGCCTTCTATACGCTGCTTTTTTGCAGTTCCCCTTGACTTGCGAAGTACCAGATGATAAATTATTGGTAAAATAAAAATCGGAGCCTATGGAATTAGGTGTCACCTTGCGGAATTGTTGATAAACTTGCGACGTTGGCAGAAGATGACCTAGAAACAGCTATTTAAGGGTATATCAGTGTCAGAGCCATTGGGAGGCATTCAAAGGGGTGGTGGGGAAAGTTCAGCACTAATACGATCCCCACAAAGAGGGTGTAACTCACAAACTAAACCCACCTGGGTTAATGCATAAAGAGACAGAGGTTAACTAAGGAAAGGTTAGGGCCGATTACTTGTGTGTCGTGGTGGATGGCAGGGGGATGGTTCTTCATGAACACCTTGTGTCTCTTTTCACATAAGAGAGGGACAGGGCAGTCGAGAAGGAGTGTGAAATATTGGGTGGGAGAAAATATTAAGGTGCCGAGCATCCTTGAAAGTGGACAAATAACCCGGCCCCACTGGCACGTATCCTAGTGTGCTTCGGGGAGAAATAGCAGAAACTCTGACCACTTTCCAAAACACTCTGGCAATAGGCGTAGAGCCGGAGGACCCCTAACATGGACTCCTAACGTTGTACTGTCGCATCCCTGACACCAGACTCCTGCAGCAGCTGTTGCACTCAGAACTCAGTGGCGGCTGGAGACTCCCAAAATGCCAGCAGAAATGCTTTGGCGATGTCCTCAAAACATCCCTGAAGAGGCCAAATATCCTCGTCAACTTAGGGGAGTCCCTGGTTTGTGCCCTCCCAAAATGGACAAGTTTCATTCGGGCAGGCACCTAACACAAGAGACTTCGTCGGGAACATGCACTGGCAAAGGTATCGGAGGGAGCGCACTAACTGCCAAACAATTCATCCACCTGACCTTCCAAACACCACCTGGCCCACATGTGGCAGAGTCTGCCAATCAAGCATCGGACTTATCAGCCATCTCAGAACCTATCGAACCGCGAGTGGGAGCAAGTCATCCTGGAGCCTGAGAAACTGCCCAAGACTCAGATATGACAAGTGGCGTTCCTCAGGCCTTAAGCTTTTCACTGTACCTTCCAAACCAGGCCTCCTTCAACAGCACATTCCAAACCCGCGACCTCTACCACACAAGGACAAGGGCAGCAAATGCATGGGAATACCAGCACCTGCAAATTCCCCTCCAAGCCACTCACCTTCCTGAAATATAACTGCTGTTCCATCATTATTGCTGGGTCTTCCTAACAGCACTGTGGGTGTACCTACACCACATGGACTGCAGCGGTTCAAGAAGGCAGCTCACCACCACCTTCTCAAGGGCAATTAGGGATGGGAAATAAATGCTGGCCTTGCCAGTGACACCCATATCCCAAGAATGAATTTTTAAAATTAACAATGTAGACAAAGGAACAGTTGTATATCTGAGTTTTGAGCTAACCGTTAGAAGGCACAGTAAGTGAAAGGGACATAGATACATGAGTGGGCATAAAAAAAAGAGTTCAATCTGGATAAATGTGCGATAATCTTCTTTGGATCCAAGAAAGGCAAAACTGGATATTTTATTAGATTCTTGCCATTAGAACTAGAGGAAAAAAGGGATCTGGGTGTTCAGGTACACAAAATCACTAGAACCTAGTCTGAAGGTACAAAGATCAATCGCACAGTCTAACGGAATGTTATTCTTAACCTCAAGAGGGTTGGGACATGAAGACTAGGAAGTTACACTTCATTTACTCTGGCGCCTTGGTCAGACCCTATCTAGAATACAAAGTTCAGCTCAGGAAGGATAAACTGAAAAGGACAGTGCAGACTCAGCAAAACGAAACTGAGTTTAATGGGTTAAATTATGGAGGTCAGGTTTCATAGGTTTGGCTTGTATTTTCCCTTGGAAGGTTGATCTAATTGGAGGTATTTGAAATAGAGTAAGGGATTAAATAGGCTAGATGCAGAGAAATAAAACATGGGGGGGGGGGGGGGGGGGTCATAGTCTTACAATCAGAGCTAAGCCTTTCAGAAATGAAACCAGGAAACACCATTTCCACACAAGGGGTACGCGATATCTGGAGTTCCGTTCTTCCCCACCCTCCAAAGCCTGTAATTTTCCAAAGTAGACCAATTAACCTAACAACGTATATATCAAGGGATATATAGGGAAAAAAATGGCTAATTTGCACCTCAATTCCATTAATCCATGTTTTGAGTGGCAGAATAGATTTGAGGGGCTGAGTGGCCTACTTGTGTTACAATTTCCCTTCACTCCTTCATTCCCACCCACCCCTCCCCCCAGCATAGCACTCGCTGTGAACCTCACCAGCCCCTTACCCCCACTGATACCTGTTGGCCTCAACCACTGTACTCCTCCCAGCACAGTACCTCGACTACCTTCGCCACACTACCCTTAAAGTGCAGTCACCTTCCATTGCTTAGGCTAGCCTAACATGCCTACACTTTTAAGGTCCCCGCTGACCACTCTTGTTCTATGCCCATCAATTGAGGTATTCTGCCCCTCCAAGTAAGTACTACCTCTAAAAGGCTCAATATAATGGTTATTCTCTCTCTCCCTCTTAAGCCACCACCCTCTATTAGATGGAAACCTATATTTTGCCCAGGTACTACTCTAGTGCATGATTCTCTGCGTATTCATCTTTTATGTAGGTGTACCACCTTTTCCCCCCACCATCCCCAGCCACCCTCCTATGTCAAAAACTAATTAAAGTTCTGATGAGTGCACTGCTGTTGACAAAAATAAACTATAAACTTATAAAATACAGTTTCACAACAGATGGTATACCAGAATGCAATGAAAAGCTTCTGTGAGGTAAGGATGCTTTATTTCTTCACTATCTTTTACATTGGTGTACATGTGCCAAAACCTTGCCGCAGGGGCAATCTTAATAGTGCAGCCAATTGTCAAACACATCTTGGTGATAAAAATGTGGAGGGAGATAAGTGAATGGCACTGTACTTAAAATGTTAAATTTCTCACTGCATTAAAGTGATCATCGGCAAAAATCAGAAGTTAAGGCAAAAACAAAAATGTCCTTTTCATTCAACACAAAAATGTTATGTGCACACCCTGGTTATAAAGCAACATTTCATTGACATGGGGAGTAAATCACTGCCCCCTCTTTTTAAATAGAAGAAAGTGGGTGTTTGGCAAGATATTGCAAACTTTAAATCTCAATTAAGTGTTACAAACTCGCTGGAAAAGGATAAAAATAAACATTAGTAAAAATAAGACATATTTACCATCCAATCTTTTACACAGCTGCTGGGACATTGTCCTCTGCATAAATAACTCAGGACAGAATCAAGACAGTTTTGATGTCAGATTTAAAGCCTTTTGTTTACAGAAGTTGCACCCAGAGGTGTCTCAGAATAAGTTAAAAAGATTTGACAACAAGCATCGTTGTGACCTACCCCAGGAAACAAGTGACATGCAATCTGCTAACTTTAAAAGAGTAATCACCAAGGTAGCTGGATATATAATCTAAAGTTACTGTTGTGGCAATCAGCAGCAGATCAATTATTTCATCTGAAAGCTCAGACCTCTGCCCTAGTGAGCAAAATACACTTAAGTATAAATGAGACAATGTTCAGAAGGAACGAACACTGTTCTTTCACAAACGTACCTAAATGACTAGTGCTGGGCATTGTTGAGCCATGGTTGTGGTCTGATGCAATACAACATTAATTTCCATGGCTTACATTAGGAGTAGCAACTTTTCACAAGTGTTTACATAGAGAGCCCAAGAGTAACTCGGGAAATGGCCAGGTATCAAACCACTGTACTTTGCAAATTCTGTACAGATTTACATGTAACCAGTGTCAGCTAGTAAATTGGGAATATTAATCTTGCAAATATAAAAGTAATGGACATCTCGAGCAAAACTCTCTCTGCAGAGCATCTAAAACAAATCACAGCAAAGTCCCAACGTATTCAGAAACTCCAAGCACCTGAATGTAGCTGTAAGAAGGAATCAATTGTATTCAGGATCATTGGGACAAGTCCACAGATAGTGTGTCAATGCTTCTAAGATGTAGGTAATTAGCATTCACATTTCGTCATTTAGACCGTAGTCCTCCTCCGGGTAATCTCCCACTGTTACAGACTGTGGCTTCACAAATGCACCATACTTGGACTGACATTGAAAATACCTCTTTCCGTTCACACTGCAGAAAAAACAAAAAAACAATTAATTACCTGTAGAGCAAAGAACTCAGGACAGTTTGACTGTGGCAATTTTACATTCAAAATGCTATTTCAGTACAACTCAATAACCAATTACTGTTAACAATTGAATTTCACAGCACAGGCTTTACCTGCCATCATGTTTTCCTAAAGGTTCATCATATTTTAGTCCAATCCAGTATCCGGGTTTAAATTCTGTTTGACCTGAAATAGAAAAACTACAGGTGATACACACTCACTGTTGATATTTGAGACAATGTGCAAACCCAGACTAAACTTGTGAATGTTTACCATGAATACACACTAAGTGGCAGTGAATGTGCAACTGAAATCTATGACTAGGCACACGATGGGCTCCCGGATAAAGATGCCTGACCCAAAGAGTTCTGTGGATCCTGTTTCATGTTGACAACTGCTCTACTAGAACAAACAAGCTGAACAAAATTTTTTTGAGGAAAATTTTTCAGGATACCTCTCCGTAGCATGCAATATGTAAACGAAAAGTACACTGGGGTTAGTATCCAACCAAGGCCTTGAGGAAAGCAGTGAACTTCCCCAGGGTAGAACACACAGGCCAGTGTAGATTTAAAAATATCACATATTCGATGGACAAAAGTCCTCTTCCCAGTTAGATGCTGCCTCATTCTGTGGTAGGACATGTTGCCACAAATAATTAGCTGAAATCAAGAGAGTGTGGGGTGTAACAGGAACCAAAGCTACACTAAAGCAATTCCTTTATTGCTGGCAGCCCAACCAACAATGGCCTTCCCAGATTAGATGGGCCACAAATACATTTAGTGGGCTCTGATGGAGCTACTTTAACATTCTAAATTTCATCTCATTCAACAAAAAGGTACAATACAAAAGGAATCGCTGTAGGGGTGGGTGAGTGGCCGGGAAAAAATAGGGCTGGTGGGACAAAAAGGAGGGGAAGGGAAGCATCTGATGCCTGGAAAAGAGAACGCAATAAAATACATCACTGAGAGGATGGGAAGATACTTTAAATTGTGGACCCTACAAGTCACAACCAACTTACCCACATACATTACTGTACCCCGCTTGGATGGCTGCCCAGGGATTAGAACCTCACATCTTGCACCAACTAGAATGGCATCAGCCAAAGCCTTTTCTTCTTGTATCCTCTGCTCGAGATCGATCTTATCCTTTGCTTTTTGTTCCTCATTATACAAGCCTAGTTTACTGCGTTTCAGGAACAAACGCATCGAATCTAAAATAGAAACCAGTTAATTGTTCAGTTACAAACTGCCTGAAGCACTCTTAGCTAACATTGTCTCACAAATTTGTTGGAGCACAGTTCAACAACTTACTACAAAAGTTAACTGAACAAATTGATCCGGGGAGGGGAATGAAATTTCCCTGACCAATGTCACACAGTAAACTTCACTCACCAGCTCAGCAAAGCCAGCTCAGTACTTTCCCCCTCCCATGGAAGAAAAAGGCTAATGGGTCTAAGTCAATCCTATTTCAAACTACAAGATTTTGTACTTTTTCCTTTACACAGGTGTAGATGAATTGAGTAATTTTTGAGTGGTCTACCGTCAAAAATGGAATTTAAAAGCTGGATAAAATAACTATGGGGAAAGCAAGCAAGACTGTTTGACATTATAGTTAATCGGCTAAGGGAACAGTCTGATGAGGATGCATTTTGTCCACATTCCTATCTACTCAGCAGATACCAGGCAACGCTGCTTTATCAACATGGAATGCTATCGCACCACTGTGCCAGCTTGGGCATAGTAATTTAGCCAGGCTGGTGCCCATTCTCTAGATGTTTTGCATTGCTGCTGTCCAAGTTGGGAGATTAATAGAGCCTCCACGAGAATCAGTTCTCTCAAAATTTCTCATCACAAGATTCAAAAGGTTACTAACAGAACTGTAAATGTCAGAATTTTTGTACAGGAACTTTGGCTGGCGGGGGGGCGAGTTAAATGAAGTATGCTGTTAAAAATGAATTATAAATTTAAAATAAAAGTAAAAGCTAAACTTCAGAAGTAGTTTTTAGCTTGATCCAAAATGTGATCCATCAGAAGAGTGCTTTCACTAACTCAGATCTGGAGGATACAGCTTACTGATCATATTTCTGGTGCATGACCCGAATGGTACAAGGATTCACTGCTCCACGCTATCCAAGCTGTTACTTAAAATTAGTTTCATATTATAGGAAATGTGGATTTGCCCAAGGAATCTGCCTCTTGCAGCAAGTTCAGGGAAAGCATTGGGAAGAAGCCTGAATTGTGGCAAGTTTCTGTAAGATACCTTAGTCATGTATAGATATATACGTAGGATTAGAGTATCTCAGACAATCAAGGTTATTTTGCTTTCTTTTTACCTATCAATGGCTGCTGAGTGCGTGTTGTAGCTAGAAATAATGAAGTGGTTAAAAGTTTCCTGTACCCAGGGTCAGCTTTAGGGTTTAAAACATGGCAGGGTACACACTTTAGCTGACTATGCTGTTTCACATTGGTTGAAAATGTAGTTTGTGTGGTCCATGTCTGTTTGACAAAATCTCGTCACTACACTGTGAAATGAGATGAGCCTTGAGACAGCAAAAGGGAGTGAGACAACAGGTCAGGTGGAGTGGTTGGCATCTGGTGTTTTGTAGGAGTTACTTCACAATAGCTATCAGGATATAATGAATCATCTAGGTCTTTGAAGCTCTTGGGCTCTCCTTCACACTTACCAAAAGTCAGCATCAAAAGGATCCCCAGAAGGGGAATATAGTTTATTATGGATATCTGCTACTTAAGAGACATTTCGTGTGTCACGTAGTCGAACACAATAAAAAGATTGTTGCAAACCAGATTTAGTGTTTCAAATGCACTTCAACCCTGCAATTCTCAAGTTCATCACCACGGGTGACTTCTGTACACTTCTCAGTACCTGGTTTAAGAGCAATCTGGCAGCCAGAGCCTAGCCATCTGAACTAACATAGTTAAATCAGAAAATTGAGCCAAATACTCTTTTAATTTTACAAAAACAATTCTACACATTATAGAATGCAGACTCAACATTCCATGGTTGGAGTACAAGTATAAAAGAAATAAATAAAACAGTACATGATATTGCTCTAAGTCATCTTACCTGCTCTCTTATCATATGCTTCATTGGACATTTCGTACTTTATAACTTTAGACACATCCTCAAACTCTCCACTCTTCACTCCACTTTGATCAATTACCTACAAAACAAATATATGAAATCATCCCAGTTAACTTTAAAAGGAAAATGATAATAACCGCACTGTACCAGTGGAGTGAAGGCAAACTGATTGTTTGCTCCAGGAACTCTAACCAATTTCCATCAAGTACATTTCTTCTGTACTGTGCCAAAACATACCTACCAGGTTAAAATCTCCCATTGTTGCCCCTAAGTGGCCAGGTCTAGTTTGAAATTAAATCAACTGCCCCTCCATCTAAATGTCACTTTAGATCAAGTTCTCTCTTTCAGCCACTCTCACACTCCCCAATCTTTAATTATCACAGCTAACTGTATATCTACCTGTACTTAGTCGAACTTCACCTACAACCATGTGGTATTTTGGTAATTTAGTGAATCTATTTGATTTATCAAATGCAGGATTATTAAAACTTTAACAATTTAGTACCATTATTATATAAATTCCTGTCTGTCTGCTCAAGAGCAATGATGAGACGAAATGAATTCACTCCATTGTGCCGATTTCGTGCCACCACTAAGGCTTTAGTAATCTTTCAAAAAGGTGCATTTAATTCATTCTTTCAGTTTCCAGGAAGTGAAATTGCTTTTTTAAGCTTTCATCACAAGCAATCTATTTTTTTTTTTCAATCCACCGTGATCAGAAGTTTCAGAGCACATTCATGCTATTTTGGTGATATTCCAGAGAAAAATATTCTACAGTTCTCCATTAAAAGTAATTTTGGCCCTCTAAGTTGATTGTGTACACAAGGCATTAACCTATTCTTCAACTTTATTTTGTATTTCCAGCTTTTTAACTAAAAGTCCGGTGAAAAGAATCAAATTTTATACACAATTAGCTGGGATAATTAAAGATTGAGGAGCATGAGGGCGAGAGTGGGCAAAAGGTATAACTTGATCTAAGCAGCATTTAAATGGAGGGGCAGTTGATTTCGTTTCAAACTAGGCCCAGTCAGTTAGGGGCAATAATGAGAGAGATTTTAACTTGGAAAAAGATTGAAAGAGGAACGCAGAAGTTATAGGAAAGGACAGATTTACTAAATACACTTGGAATGGTTTACCGATTTTCCACAAAATTTCAAACGCCTTCCTAGATTGTGAGGATATTCCACAAAGCCCCACAGAGCATCAACTATTTCTGAAATGCTGCAAACGTTACACAGGCAGTAGTAATTGTGTTTTCAGCAAGCTTCCACAAAGAGCAATGAGTGAGACAAACAGTTTAGTTGTTTTTGGTAGCATAACAACAATAAGCATAACATTACAGTTTCCTGACCAGCTTCAAATGGAGCCAGGGTTATGAACAGACACACATTTGTTATTGATCTAACAGCACATCCAAAAAGGACAGCAGGCACAATTCTGGGGCATTGGCTTAATTCTGCTTTCAATTGCTAGCCTAGGCTGTGTTCAACTGCTGGAATTAGAAAAAGTAACAACAACACCAAGATGATAATATGGGCAACAAGGAAGACTGAAAAAGCACTTGAAGGTATCAAGGGCAACTAAAAAGAAAGGAATATTTAAAAAGTGGAAGATTTTAAAAAAAGGACTTTTGAAATTTACAATATTGATCTGAACCTGTTGTAACCTGAACAGCTGGGAGGTTCACCTTCGATGAGCTTTACCGAAAGCAGTTGTGTGACTGTGCTATACTCACATGTATCCGGCAGCGGTCGTCAATGGGATAGGAACCAAGCAGTGCATCATCTTGGTTCAGCAAGCCGATGAATTTGTCATCTGGACTGAACAGCTGCAGCTCCATGCAGGAGGCTGGAGAGCCCACAATCAGTTCCAGTTTGCACTATCGTAAAAGGTGAATAGCAAGGTTTTAAAAACAGGTTTGTCACAACATATCTAGGACTTCAACAGAAACTGGATACTGGGTCTGCACAGCTTAGTCTTATTTTAAAATCAGTACCATTATATTTTGCAGAGTAGTATAAAAATAAAAAAATGCTGTTCTTCCCCATAGCAGTGGGGCCACCTGCCTTAAATTAATTATCAACTACTCTCTTCATTGTATCCTTCTAGCCAATTTTCCCTTTTATTTTTCTGGTGTGAAACCTGTTCATTTCAATGCACGGTACCTTTTAAATTTTTTAAAACACGCACATCCACGTCATCTTGAACGGAACTACTAGCGGGGTATTTTCTGGGCTGCTGTACATTCATACACCTTACAGGGCACATAGGAACAGGAATAGCCCATCTAGCACCTCCAGCCTGTTGTCACTCAATGAGATCATGGCTGATCTGCAACCTAACTCCATAGATGGAAATTATGCTTTCAGCAGCATTCTGCTTTAAAAACATGACTGCCCCCGTCCAACATCCACCCTATCTTATCTCTCTGACCAAGCTTTTAGTCATCTGACCTAATATGTTTCCCTACAGGGCTCAGTGTCAAATTTTGTTTTATAACGCGCCAGTGAAGCGCCTTGGGATGTTTTATTACATTAAAGATGCTACACAAATAAAAGTTATTGTTGATTCCGCAGCTAGGAAAAGTGATCAATAACTTTCCAAAACAACGTGCGCGAGATATTGTGCAATTTCTAAAATAAGGCTAGCAAAATGTACAGACCCAGACAACAGAGCTATCAAATTAGCACCTTAATCCTAACTTGTCAAAGTCTTTTTTTGCTAAAAAATACTTGTGAAAACACTATGCATAAAGGCCAAGATTAAAATAAACATGTTTCCATATCTTTTGAGTAAATATAGTCAAAAAGTGTAAAGACATAACATCCTATCATTAGTACCCTCTGTTCTATTCCCAAATCCCAGTTATTTATGTATTAAAAGGGAACCCTGGTTGGTTCTGTTTGTTGTACTGCACAATATATTCTGGGCTGCTGCATGGCTGTGCACCTGCGCAGTTTACAGGAAATATAATCCCAGCAGCACATTATTAATCCTGTATCTTGAGCTCCCAAATAATACCAAATCATTCCCATCAAGCAGGATTCTGGCTTTGAGTAACGCTAAAGCTAAGAAGGGAGAAGCAAAAGAAAGACGTGCATTTATATAGTGCTTCTCATGACTGCCAGGCATCTCAAAAGCACTTTATGTCCAATGAGGTACTTTTGAAGTCTAGTCACTGTTGTAACGTAGGAAGCAATCAATTGGTTACTTGCTTCTGCCTTACCATCTTGCTTGAATGTCCTACCTTCGACTCCAATCTTCACCTTTACTCAAAATATCCATTTTAAAATGTTGATGTGTTCCACCAGATGCCCATTATCTTTTCTCACAGCAGAAGTACCCAATCTCAAAAATCAGCTGTCGTGACTTTCATTCTAGTCTGAGGCCAGGATGTCCCCATGTGCTGCAGCACAGAACTGCACACTGCTTTCACAGTGGGTGCAGACAAGTGCTTCATCCCTCTAATTCTCCCCAGATAAACTGGTGTTCCACTGATTTAAGGGAGATGTTTAGAACAGCATGTCTGTGATTTTCTTAACAAGGGCGTCAGAGGTTATGGGGGATAGGCAGGAATTTGGAGTGAATCCACAATCAGATCAGCCATGATCTTATTGAATGGTGGAGCAGGCTTGATGGGGCTGAATGGCCTACTCCTAATTTATATATTCACATTAGGAGGGACCTCGCAAATGTTAGAAATCAGTCCGAGCTCTGCAGCAGCCATTACTGCCTTGGAATTCATGACCCTGTGCATGTCCAATGCTGACACCATATACTTCAAGTGGATAAAATGGCCCATCTCGTATCATATCCCTCATCCTGGCACATTAAAAAAAAAGCGTTTATAAGTGAAATATCAGCTGGTTAGCTTTTAAAAAGCATAAGACAAATTACAGAAATCAAAAAGCTGCATATAGGTAGTTATTAAAGATTATATAGCACTTACTGGCTCTAGCTGCCTACTGCAGGTGACTAACTAATGGTGGGCTCCGAGAAAGAGAAGGATGCTTGCCACAGAGTCCCAGAGTAGAGAGGGGGAGAAAGAAAGTGGGGAGGAAGAGACAGGCTACAAAGGGATGGGTCAAAGTCAGTGCAGGGGAAAGTAGAAGGCTAAGAGAGAAAACATTAAAATGGAAAAAAACAAATCCAAAAATCCACATTTCAGATCAACAGCCAGTCATTAGTCCAGGGCTTCCCAAACTGTGGGTCATGACCCCAAGAGGGGTTGTGAGCTCCATGACAGTAATGGCTGATGTCAAGCTCAGGCTGATTTCTGACACCTGTGAGGTTCCTTCTAATACAAGCATACAAATTAGGAGTAGGCCATTCAGCCCCTCGAGCCTGCTCCACCATTCAATAAGATCATGGTTGATCTGATTGTCGTCTCAACTCCACATTCCTGCCTACCCCCCATAACCTCTGTCTCGTTAGTCAAGAATCTACCTTCTGCCTTAAACATATTCAATGACCCTGCCTCCACTGCTCTGCAGGGAAGAATACGAACATCCCCGGGGTGTGTGTGTGTTTGGGAAGCACTCCATTAGTCAGTCAGTCAGTCCATGGTCCATGAGGGGATGCGCGCCTTCTTGAGCTTTCTTCTTGCCCTCGCGTCTTTCGTCCTTTGTCATCCACCCTGCTTCGAAACCAGCTACCCCTTGGTGAAGCAGGGCACGCCATCATGGGTGGTCCAGTGCACTCTCTTCCCAGCTGTTGAGGTCAAAGCCGATCCTCTTCAAACTAGGGTATCTTTGAAACGTTTCCAGTGGCCGCCCTGAGATCTTTGACCAGTCTGACCAGGGAGCCCTTCGGAAGGCCAGCGCAAACAGCAGGCCCCGCATGACTGGCTGGTCAGGGGCTTTGACACATCTGTCAATGACAGCTGCTGCAAAGGGCGCATGCGCAACCGTCACCCCCTGCGGGGCAATGGGATCCCGAAGCCCCGCCCCCGATCAATTGTCCCCGCCCCCGATCCATTGGCTCCGCCCCATGCCTCCGCGGCCCCGCCCCACGCCTCCCCCCACCCCCGGAGCCTCCATTTCCCGAGGGTTTTGATGTCGCGGCCCCCGGCCACTCACTCACTCACTTTCAGCTCGGACACGGTGATGCCGCGGTTGAACCTTTTCTCTGGACCAGCCATATAAATACATGGCTACAAGAGTATGTCAGAAGCTGGGAATTATGTGGTGAGTAACTCACCTCCTGACTCCCCAAAGCCTGTATTGCATCTACAAGGCACAAG